>NC_134353.1:594496139-594671139 GCF_048569485.1 Anomaloglossus baeobatrachus | reverse complement strand
TGGTCTGGATCTCGATTGACTCCACTCTGGCTCGTTGTCGGGTCTAACTGCAGATGTTATGTTTGTAGGATCTGCATGTATCGGATCAGTGAAAGTCCCTTCTTTTCCATTCCTCTCCTGTCGCCGTGTTCTCCCGTCCTGTAGTATCTCTCGCTCTGCCTCTGAAGGATCCCGAAATGTCTTTGTGACCCCATCTGCTTCTCTTACTCTTAGTATTGCTGGGTATAAAAGCTGAAATTTAATGTTTTTGTGATAGAGGGCAGTGCAGATCTGGCTAAATGCTTTTCTTTTTCGTGTGACTTCTGCCGAATAGTCGCGAAATAATAGAATCTTGTGTCCCTGAATGCATAGTGCCTGTTTCCTATTCCTGAAGGCCCGTAGAATTTCTTCTTTATCTTTGTATTCCAGGTATTTTATAATAACCTGTCTTGCTCTGGACATTTCACCTTGCCTGGAGGTATTATCATTGTTACTGTGACCATCTCTTTGCTCCCTTATGGGTCCCACTCTGTGCGCTCTTTCTACACGGCAGCTATGTGGTAAGCCTAAACCCTGGGGTAATTCTTTTTCACAGATTGAGTCCAAATATTTTGTTGTCACTGTCTCAGGCAGACCCACCAGCCTTAAATTATTCCTCCTCGATCTGTTTTCAAGATCTTCTATTTTATCCTTCAAAAGCTGAGCATTAGTGTTTAGCTCCTTAAATCTGCCCTCCAATCTTGTCAGATTGTCTTCAGCATCAGAAACTCTTTGCTCTACCTCTGTCAGTCTCATATCATGGTGCTCCACATCCTCCTGCAGCGCAGCCAAAGCCTTCTTCACTGAGGTTGCTATTGCCTCTCTGATTTCTGCTGTCAGATGATCTGCCACTTCTTTTGCCAACCTTTTGTAATCAATCTCATATCTTTCCCCCAAGCCCAATGTCTCTGTACCACTCTGCATACTCTGAATTCTACTGTTATCTTGGCCTCCTGCACATTGCTGCAGCTGCCCTTGTGGTTCCTCTCCTTCCTCCCCCTCCTTCCTCCTCACTGTGGGTGCCATGTTATCTGCACTCACCCCCTCCTCCCTCTGCTCTGCTCTGGGCTTGAATGGTGTTCCTCCACTTCTGAGGAGATAACGATCCATGCACTGACAGCTGGTAATTCAGTGCAGCCTCTCAATGTTCATCTAGGGTGCTGTTTGCTTCTGTTAGTCCCTGTATATTGCAGGGACTGTATGGAGCTGCTCCTTCTCCCTCCTCACATCTCAGCGCAGGAACAGGAAGTTTTTTTTTGTTTTGTTTTTTTGCATTTTTTAAAACCCATAGGATTTGCTGGGGAATGACTGCAGCAATGTTAGACACATTTTCTGCAGCAATTCCATGGCAAATCCGCGGTAAATCCGCAGCGTGCGCACATAGCCTTATACCACTTGCGAAGGGCTCATATACAGTGCCTACAAGTAGTATTCAACCCCCTGCAGATTTAGCAGGTTTACACATTCAGAATTAACTTAGCATTGTGACATTTGGACTGTAGATCAGCCTGGAAGTGTGAAATCCACTGCAGCAAAAAAGAATGCTATTTCTTTTTTTTTTTTTTTTTTTTTTTTTAATTGTGAAAAGTTTATTCAGAGGGTCATTTATTATTCAACCCCTCAAACCACCAGAATTCTGTTTGGTTCCCCTAAAGTATTAAGAAGTATTTCAGGCACAAAGAACAATGAGCTTCACATGTTTGGATTAATGATCTCTTTTTCCAGCCTTTTCTGACTAATTAAGACCCTCCCCAAACTTGTGAACATCACTCATACTTGGTCAACATGGGAAAGACAAAGGAGCATTCCAAGGCCATCAGAGACAAGATCGTGGAGGGTCACAAGGCTGGCAAGGGGTACAAAACCCTTTCCAAGGAGTTGGGCCTACATGTCTCCACTGTTGGGAGCATCATCCGGAAGTGGAAGGCTTATGAACTACTGTTAGCCTTCCACGGCCTGGACAGCCTTTGAAAGTTTCCACCCGTGCCGAGGCCAGGCTTGTCCGAAGAGTCAAGGCTAACCCAAGGACAACAAGGAAGGAGCTCCGGGAAGATCTCATGGCAGTGGGGACATTGGTTTCAGTCAATACCATAAGTAACATACTCCACCGCAATGGTCTCCATTCCAGACGAGCCCGTAAGGTACCTTTACTTTCAAAGCGTCATGTCAAGGCTCGTCTACAGTTTGCTCATGATCACTTGGAGGACTCTGAGACAGACTGCTTCAAGGGTCTCTGGTCTGATGAGACCAAGATAAAGATCTTTGGTGCCAACCACACACGTGACGTTTGGAGACTGGATGGCACTGCATACGACCCCAAGAATACCATCCCTACAGTCAAGCATGGTGGTGACAGCATCATGCTGTGGGGCTGTTTCTCAGCCAAGTGGCCTGGCCATCTGGTCCGCATCCATGGAAAGATGGATAGCACGGCCTACCTGGAGATTTTGGCCAAGAACCTCCGCTCCTCCATCAAGGATCTTAAGTAGAGTTGAGCGCGGTTCGCGGTTCGAGGTTCTCCAGTTCGCGGCTCCAGTGATTTTGGGGGCTGTTCTAGATCGAACTAGAACTCGAGCTTTTTGCTAAAGCTCGATAGTTCTAGATACGTTCGAGAACGGTTCTAGCAGCAAAAAGCAGGGCTTTTTACAGCTACATTGTGCAGGAGCCATCGCTGGCAGCCTGCCAGAAGCTGGTAACCAAGATAAACATTGGGTATCCAAGCAAAGCACTTTGGTTAGTAACCCGATGTTTATCCTAGTTACGTCCAGGAAGCCCACACTTCCCCGCTCAGCTCACTCCGCCCCCTCCTGCACGCGGCATGTACACACACACACACACACACACACTCACACTCACCTGTCCCCAGCCAAGCAGTCCACGACACTGACGTCCTCAGCGCCACCCACTTCGCACTCCGCCGCCAGCACACATGGCTCCGCCCACCTGCACTCTGCACACATGGTCCCGCTTGGCTTACCTGCGGTGATGAAGTCCCGACCTCAGCGCTGTCATTGTCCTCCATGGCCGCCGCTTGTCAAATCACCTTCTCTCGCTTCCGGCCCGAGACTGACTAGCGGTGACGTCACGGGCCGCTCGCGATACTTGGCTGTGAAGACGGCGGTCATTGAACTCAGTGACAGGTGCTGTCAGCAGTGCAGGAGATCAGCGCAGGTAATGTACCTCGTTGACAGCAGCACTTGTCATCCCCTGCAGTGACCTGGGCTGACCCATTGATGTTAGCTCAGGTCACTGCACTGCTCTCCCAGCCAATGGGGAACATCCTGCTCTTCATTGACTGGGACAGTGTGGATCGCCATGGCAACCCCTTGGATTACAGCAGACCTGGATTTGTTTTTCTTTCTAATAAATTGGTTAAAGAGGGAATGTATTGGGGAGTGTTTTTCAAATAAAAATGTGTTTGTCGTCTATTTTTTTTTATTACTGACTGGGTTGGTGATGTCGGGTATCTGATAGACCCCTGACCTCACCAACCCCAGGGCTTGATGCCAGGTGACATTACACATCTGGTATTAACCCCATATATTACCCCATTTGCCACCGCACCAGGGCACGGGATGAGCTGGGGCGAAGCACCAGGATTGGCACATCTAATGGATGCGCCACTTCTGGGGCGGCTGCGGCCTGCTATTTTTGGGCTGGGGAGAGTACAATAACCATGGACCTCCCTAGTCTGAGATTATCAGACCCCAGCTGTCTGCTTTACCTTGGCTGGTGATCCAATTTTGGGGGGACCCCTACGTGTTTTTTTTTTAAATTATTTATTTAATTTAAAATAACAGCGTGCGGTGCCCTCAGTTTTGGATTACCAGCCAAGGTGAGGCTGCCAGCTGTGGTCTGCAGGCTGCAGCCGTCTGCTTTACCCTAGCTGGCTACAAAAATAGGGGGAACCCTACGTCATTTTTTTTTTCATTTTTTTGGCTAAATACAAAGCTAAGCACCCCTTAGTGCCACATGAAAGGCACCAAAGGGTGCAAAATTACAAAATGCCGGAGAGTGGGACATTATGTGTCTTTCTGCCATTATAATGACAGAAAAGACTGATATGAAGTGCACAAGCACAAGAAAATCACCAGAGCGCTCTACGCTGTGAAAAGCAGTAGAAAATGGCACTGGCGTGAACATGTGACCGCCTCATGTAGGATGAAGCTATGGATCCTGGGTAAATTTATGTATTTTCCCTCCTTCAGTTTTTTTGCAGTACACAAAAAAAACGGAAGGCACATGGATGACAAACAGATGACATACGGACCGTCTATGGAACGGAAACGGATGCCACACGGATGCACCCGTGAAAAAAAACGGACTGTTTTTTGCAGACCGCAAAAATGGATCGGTCGTGTTAATGTAGCCTTATTCTGATCTGCCGTTTATAAACAGCAGGCAGAAATAAGTGAATAACGCCCCCCAGCGTCAGAAAATCTCCGGGGTTTCAGGGCTAGCTGAGACCCTGGAGATCATGATTCAGGACGGTTTTTCCGGTCCCCGCTCACGTGATCACAGGTATACACCGTACACCGATGATCACATTACAGTAAATGACAGCGCCGGTAAAAAATTATTTATCTCCCATCTGGCATGAACAAACATGATAAATCTCCTCCCCGATCCCCTCCGGTCCCCCGGTGTCGCCAAAGTGCCCCCCCTGATGCCCTCCCAGAAATCCAAGATGGCCGCGTGCACAGCAGCGCGCCGGCCGCATTCACCCTACTCCTCTGATTTCTGTTGCATGTGCCATGACACATGCGACAGAAAACTCCTCCCCAGGCCCTGCCAGGTCACCCCCTATAACCCCACCGGTGTTCCCCGGTGTCCCACGGTACCTGTACACCGTTGATCCCCCCACGGCCCTCTCCTTCACAATAGACGCTGCCGCATGCACAGAGCGGCTGTCAGCTCAGCTTCCTGTGTTCAGACACAGTGAGTGGTGGTTATGCATCTGTAAGCTAAATGGGCGGCACGGTGGCTCAGTGGTTAGCACTGCAGTCTTGCAGCGCTGAGGTCCTGGGTTCAATTCTCACCAAGGACACCATCTGCAAGGAGTTTGTATGATCTCCCCGTGTTTGCGTGGGTTTTCTCCGGGTACTCCGGTTTCCTCCCACACTCCAAATACATACAGTGCTATGGAATTAATAACGCTATATAAATGAATAAATTATTATTATTACTGCAATGCCCTGCTCATGAGGTAAGGAACATAATTGATCAGGAGAGCTATATACTACATTTCCAAATGGAGGGATTTGCTTTTATAGTTTCCCTGCTGAACGACTACCAAACATGAGAGTCCGTTATACGCCACAAGAAAACACATCTAAATAGCGAGCTCTGTTGTTAAGTATTCATTCAGCTGGATAACTGGACTTAAAGGAGTATTCCATCTCCAAGATCCTAGCCCCAATATATAGTAGGTGGAATAGCAATAATATCTGCAAATACCAATATTTGGAAATGTAGAATAGTTCTCCTGATTAGGCATGCCCTTACCTCATGAGCAGGGCATTGCAGCTTTGGTAGCAACCCTTTCGACATGGACTCTGCTGCTGTGGACCCGGGGAGAGTGAGTGCAGATTCATTGCACCCACACTCCTCACATGAAGGGTCTGCACTCCTAGAAAATGGGGGATACGTTCCCTGAGTGTCTCCCCCCCATATTCTAGATGGTCCAGAGTCGTCGTGGGACCCCTTTATTTTTTATCTTACAATAAATTGGTGAAAGAGGAAATGTTTTGGGGACTGTTTTTTCAAATAAATTTCTTTTGTCGATTTTTTTTTGTTAGTACTGACAGTTTATGATGTTGGGTATCTAATAGACGCCATGACATCACAAACTGCTGGGCTTGATCTCAGGTGACTTTACAGCTAGTATCAACCCGATTTATTACCCCGTTTGCCACTGCACCAGGGCACGGGATGAGCTGGGGTGAAGCGCCAGGATTGGCGCATCTAGTGGATGCGCCACGTCTGGGGTGCCTGCGGCCTGCTATTTTTAGGCTGTGAATTCCCAATAACTATGGATCTTCCCACCCTGAGAATACCAGACCCCAGCTGTCCGCTTTACCTTGGCTGGTGATCCAATTTGGGGGGGACCCTACTTTTTTTGTGTAATTATTAATATTTATAAAATAATTATAAAAAAAGAGCCTGGGGGGACCTCCACATTGGATCCCCAACCACGGTAAAGCTGCCAGCTGTGGTTTTCAGGCTACAGCCGTCTGCTTTACCCTAGCTGGCTATCAAAAATGGGGGGACCCAACGTAATTTTTTTTTTAACTATTTTTTAAATAGAAAAAATTAATGGACTTCCCTGTATTTTGATTGCCAACCAAGGTAACGGCAGGCAGATGGGGGTGGCAACCCATAGCTGTCTGCTTTATCTGCGCTGAGAATCAAAAATACCGCAGAGCGCTACGTCATTTTTTTTAAAGATTTATTTTTACAGCACTGTGATGTCCAGCAATCAAAATACAGGGAAGCCCATTTTGTTTTTAGTTATTTAAATAAATAATTAAAAAAAATATATATGCGCTCCCACTGCATTTTTTGTATTGCTAGCTAAGGGTAATCCAAGCAGCTACTGGCTGCTAACAACCACTGCTTGGTGTTACCTTCACTGGCAATGGAAAATCCAGGGAAGCATTTTTTATTTTTTTTGCCAAAAAACTACAAAAAAAGGACGTGAGCTTCGCCATATTTTTGTATGCTAGCCAGGTATAGCAGGCAGGTGCTAGAAGAGTTGGATACAGCGCCAGAAGATGGCGCTTCTATGAAAGTGCCATTTTCTGAGGCGGCTGCAGACTGCAATTCGCAGCAGTGGGGCCCAGAAAGCTCAGGCCAACCTATGCTGCGGATTCCAATCCCCAGCTGCCTAGTTGTACTTGGCTGGACACAAAAATGGGGCGAAGCCTACGTCATTTGTTTTCTAATTATTTCATGAAATTCATGAAATAATAAAAAAAGGGCTTCCCTTTATTTTTGGTTTCCAGCCGGGTACAAATAGGCAACTGGGGGTTGGGGGCAGCCGTACCTGCCTGTTGTACCTGGCTAGCATACAAAAATATGGCGAAGCCCACATAATTTTTTCAGGGGGCAAAAAACTTCTGCATACAGTCCTGGATGGAGTATGCTGAGCCTTGTAGTTCTGCAGCTGCTGTCTGTCTGTATGGAGAAGAGCAGACAGCAGCTGCAGAACTACAAGGCTCAGCATACTCCATCCAGGACTGTATGCAGAAGTTTTTTGCCCACCAAAAAAAGGACGTGGGCTTCGCCATATTTTTGTATGCTAGCCAGGTACAGCAGGCAGCCACGGGCTGCCTCCAACCCCCAGTTGCCTATTTGTACCCGGCTGGGAACCAAAAATATAGAGAAGCCCGTTTTTTTTTAATTATTTCACTTATTTCATGAAATAATTAAAAAACAAATGACGTGGGCTTCGCCCCATTTTTGTGTCCAGCCGGGTACAACTAGGCAGCTGGGGATTGGAATGCGCAGCACAGGTTAGCCCGAGGTTTCCGGGCGCCTCTGCTGCAAATTGCAGTCCGCAGCCGCCCCAGAAAATGGTGCTTTCATAGAAGCGCCATCATCTGGCGCTGTATCCAACTCTTCCAACAGCCCTGAAGCCGGGTGGCTTGTTGGGTAATAATGAGTTAATACTAGCTTTGTTTTACTAGCTAGTATTAAGCCAGAGATTCTTAATGTCAGGCACGTTTGACCCGGCCATTAAGAATCTCCAATAAAGGGTTAAAAAAAAGACACCACACAGAGAAAAAATACTTTAATAGAAATAAATACACAGACACATTAGAGACTCCATCTTTATTACCCCCTGTCAGCCCTCCACGATCCATGGTCTTCTGTCTTTCTCGTTCAACAAATGCAGCTCTGCTCCATCACTGCTGCATGGGGGAAGACGCTGCTTCCCGTGCAGCCTTCACTCCGTGAAGGCTGCACGGGAAGCAGCGTGCAGCCTTCACTCCGTGAGTGATCAGTGCTGCTGGCTGTTAGCGGTAACAGCGGTAACGCTGACAGACGCGTTACCATAGCAACGGTGCTCCGATCATGTAATTCCCGGAGCCACGGTTAGCGGTGACGTCACCGCTAACTGCGTTGCTATGGCAACGGTGATCTCCGTTAATGACCGGCTGTGTCAGCCGGTCCCTAACGGAATGGGGAGTCGACCGTGTGCTAGAGCATGTCGCCGGTACACAGCGATACACAAATGTGCACCGTGTACCGGAGAGTGCAATGACAGGACCTAGGACAGGACATGACGTCAAAGCCATGTGACCAGTCTGCAGCCAATGAGATAATAGCCACGTGACTGGTCACATGGCTATTTTGACGTCACGATAGGTCCTGCATCACTGCTGGCAGTGCTGGTCACCGGGAGGATTCAGCGATCATCGGATGGAATAGGGGCAGGAGACAGAGTGCAGGAGGGATCGCGGGGACCGGTAAGTGTTATGGCAATGTTTATTAACTGTATGTGTACATTTATAATGCATTTTTATGTGTTTGTGATTGCCTCCCATTATTTCCTATTGGTTCGAGTTCGGTTCGTCGAACGTTCGCCGAACTGATCTCGAACGAGACCTCCGTTCGACGAACCGAACTCGAGCCGAACCACGGCCGGTTCACTCATCTCTAATCTTAAGATGGGTTGTCATTTCATCTTCCAACAAGACAACGACCCAAAGCACACAGTCAAGAAAACCAAGGCCTGGTTCAAGAGGGAAAAAATCAAGGTGTTGCAGTGGCCTAGTCAGTCTCCTGACCTTAACCCAATTGAAAACTTGTGGAAGGAGCTCAAGATTAAAATCCACATGAGACACCCAAAGAACCTAGATAACTTGGAGAAGATCTGCATGGAGGAGTGGGCCAAGATAACTCCAGAGACCTGTGCCGGCCTGATCAGGTCTTATAAAAGACGATTATTAGCTATAATTGCAAACAACGGTTATTCTACAAAATATTAAACATAGGGGTTAAATAATAATTGACCCACACTTTTATGTTGAAAATTTATTAAAATTTAACTGAGCAACATAACTTGTTGGTTTGTAAGATTTATGCATCTGTTAATAAATCCTGCTCTTGTTTGAAGTTTGCAGACTCTAACTTATTTGCATCTTATCAAACCTGCTAAATCTGCAGGGGGTTTAATACTACTTGTAGGCACTGTAAGTGTTTTATTATGTGTGCTTTCAGCGTCTTTTACTAATATCACACTAACACATTTTATATTATGGGGTTATTTACATGTCAGGTGTTTTTGCTGTTTGGTGGTCTGCATAAATATAATAGAGACATGTCCTTGTCTATGGGTCAATTTGTATCATTAGTGTTTTATCAGTTAGTTTCGTACATGCAAAAAAAAAAATAAATATCCATGGGCATTGTGCACAGATAGGATCCATGTGCTGTCCATGGTTTTCACGGACTCATAGATTTGTATTTGCGATTTTGATAATTGACTCTAATCAAAATTGGACAAGTCTTTGTGATACTTTGCAGTCTGTTCCGACCACGAAAAGAGATACTGTGAAAGAAATAGCTGAAAAATATTCTGCAATGATAAAAAGGTGCAGTACATGTAGGATGTCGCAGTTGTTCTATATGGGGCTGGGTAACAGTGTAGTATACAGTATCAAAATATTAAGCTGGTAGTTATGGTTGATGGCTGATTTATGGCTCTATATAAATATAAGGCAAGAGATATACAATAGATACCAGTAATTAACATACAGTATCTATAGGTAAAGAAAGAGACATGTTCTTATACAAAGGGTATGTATATTTAAAGTTGATCTGTCATTACAATATGATTCGGAAGACTGAGTCCAGCAATGCAAATGGATAGACCCAAATCTGAGGATATTTTTAAATTTATTAGTAGATTAATAAAAGCAATGAATGCATTAATTAATTATTTAATGCATAAAAAATGGTAATCCACCGATCCCATCTACACAGCGGCAAAACCTACGCGCTTCGGCTTAATTGGCCTTATTCATGGTGGGGAAAGTCAGCCTATTTCCGTCTGGCATATCTCTGGGGACATGCTGTGTCATAATATTTATAAAATATGTTTACGTGTGTTCCTGCATCGATGGTATGGATATACAGATATGCCAGATATGACAGATGTTTAAAGCACTTATCAATAGAATCAATTTGTAAAATGCATTGTTATTTTAAAAAAAATCTGATAAAAAAAATCTACTACCCTTAATCAATTAATGGTGTCCCTTTAGCTTTTTAGAGGTAAGGTTATTTTTTTTTCGCCATGCACTGTGTGTTCATCTCAGTTTAGCTTTATTGAAATAGTGACTACTGGCATTATCAGTTACAGATCTGGACAAATCTGACAATGCACCTTGTATTCAATGTTTGCATGCCCTAGTGCCTCAGAGTGCAGCTGTGTATTTGTTCGGTTTGCACCTGTTCACATTTGTCTGTTAGGAAGTGCCATCAGTTTTTTCATTTTAGATTACAGGGTCATGATTTCTGACTGAGCATTCTTTTCCACCAGCGGTGATTTGTAATTTTCAATAATTTCCTAAACGCCCCTAAAATTGTAGGCTGTTTAGTCCGAGTAGAGACATTTACGTAGGGACTGTGCAAAGACATTAGCCAGGAACTTAAAGCTTAGCTGGAAATGAGTCTTCCAAATGGACAATGACCTTAAGCATACTGCTAAACTGGTTACAAAGTGGCTTATAGATAACAAAGTCAATGTTTTTGGCCCTGATCTTAATATTATTGAAAATTTATGGGCAAAGCTGAAAAGGCAGGTGTAAGCAAGGCAACTTATAAACATGGCTCAGTTACCCCAGTTCTGTCAGGAGGAATGGGCCCAAAATCCTATTGTGAAAAGCTTGTGGAAGAATATAGAAAATGTTTGACCCAAGTCATATACCGTATTTTTCGCTTTATAAGATGCACTTTTGTTCCCCCAAATTTTGGGGGAAAGTAGGGGGTGTGTCTTATAAACCGAATATATGGATTATATACTGCAGGGTCCAGGGGAGGTGGGGGCCACTCTGGAGCGGTGCTGGGGGGGCTGGTGGAGGCTGGTGAAGCTGAGGGAGGGAATCTTTGATCTCCTGCTCCCGCTCATATAATATGCAAAGCGCATATTATATCTGCCTGCGCACCTTTGATCGCACATGCAACCCTGTGTTAGCTATGGCCCCCATGGTGCTGCCCATAGTAAAATAAAAAACTCTTTACTTACCCCCTCCAGCGTGTCTCCCTCCTGGTGCTGTGATCAGGCACGCAGAGATTTCACTCTGCTGTTCCGATCACATGACCGGACCGTGAACCAGGAAATGCAGGCAGGAGGCCGGAGCTCAACCCTGAGGAGGGGGACACGAGGGAGCACAGTGCTGGAGAAGGTAAGGAAAGAGTTTATTTTACTAAAAGCAGCAGCCTAGGGGCAATATCTAACACAGGGGGCCCGTGTGTGGCAGCCACAGGGGGACCGTGTGTGTCTGCCACAGGGGGGCCGTGTGTGTCAGCCACAGGGGGGCCGTGTGTGTCAGCCACAAGGGGGGCCGTGTGTGCCAGCCACAGGGGGGGGCCATGTGTAGCAGCCACAAGGGGGGCCGTGTGTGCCAGCCACAGGGGGCCCGTGTGTGTCAGCCACAGGGGGGCCATGTGTGTCAGCCACAGGGGGGCCGTGTGTGTCAGCCACAGGGGGGCCATGTGTGTCAGCCACAGGGGGGCCGTGTGTGTCAGCCACAGGGGGGCCATGTGTGTCAGCCACAGGGGGGGCCGTGTGTAGCAGCCACAGGGGGGGTCGTGTGTAGCAGCCATAGGGGGGGGCCGTGTGTGGCAGCCACAGGGGGGCCGTGTGTGGCAGCCACAGGGGGGGCCGTGTGTGGCAGCCACAGGGGGCGTGTGCCAGCACAAGGGGGCTATATTCAATATAAAGTGGCCATATCCAGATTAAGGGGGCTAATTTTCTGATGGGGGGGCTATGAGGGACATATACCCTATATGATTTGTTAGACGGACACTGGCATTATAAGACGGACCATAATTATTAAAAAAAAATTCTCTATTCCTTCACCAAATTTGGGGATGCGTCTTATAATCCGGTGCGTCTTATAAAGCGAAAAATACAGTAAGTTAAGGGCAACGGTCTCAAATACTAATGAAATTTATGCAAACCTTTGACTTTGCAGAAAGTAATAAAAATGCCTTAAAATATTCTTTCTCCCATTATTCTGGCATTTGGCAAAATATAAATAATTTTGTTAATCGTAATTGACCTGGTTTATTCTGATTTCATGTCAGATCGTGAGAAAAAACATGCAGATGTGTTTTTTAGTGTATGTAAACTGCTGGTTTCAACTGTATCTGGTAGAGTGTATTTCATGTTTGGTTTGACCTGTTCACATTTGTCTGTTAGGAAGTGCTGTCAGTTTTTTATTTTAATGCACCTTATAAAACCCAAAAAGATTGAGTGAAGAGGCTTTTTCTTGACTTTTTCATGACTACTTGGTAATTGGAATTGTACCAATCTGAGTCATATGAATCCCATATTGATGACTAGCAATATTCCATCATGGGAAGCCCATACATACACGTATACATATACAATATAATAATACATATTCCCCAAATGCTAGATTCAAACAACCTCACTGAGATAAGATACATGTTTTCCATTTGCAGTTAATTGACTTCTTATTTTTCCATTATACTGACACTGACCTCAGCAATAATATATTTATTTATTATTTATTAATAGGGAATAATTCTGAAACAGTAATATCAGATCAGGCATGAATATAATCTCAGCTTCATTTGACTTTGCATATATTATGATAAACAGAGCCTAGTTTCTATTTTATCAATCCATGTTACACAGATCATCTGGCTCTCACTAGGAGGCACGTATATTAGACGTCAATTAAATGCACTGGAGCAAAAAGTTCACAGGGGATTTAAAAAGAAGAGACATCAAGGCAAAATCGAACAATTAGAAAAGTAAGGAGAAATTACAGGAGGAAGAACATTTTAAATTCTTACTTCTCTTTAGTCTTTTTTTAACTACATTTTTCATGACAATGACTATTATGTCAGAGAAACACCTACATGATACTGTGTTTTTCTACATATACCCTTAAATATCATTACCAAAAAACTTTCCTGACAGCAAAGGGCCCCTTTCTCAAAAAAGTATAAAGGCAAATTGATCTCCATCTGCAATAATGATGGGAAGCTTAATGGGGTATGAGCTTATCTGACTGAACCATACTTAAAGGGGTTGTCCACTACAGGCACAGTGATTTATAAATACTATATTCTCCATTATAAAAGAAAAATATCAGATACTCACCTCCCGCACAGGCGCTGTCCCAGCGATGTTGGTGCACAGTCTTCCAGGGATTATATGACATTGGTGGTGTGTGAGCACTGCAACCATTAACTCTACCATGTAGAGACAAAACTGCTTCTATTGGGTTTATCTGAGGGTCGCATAATGTGTACACTTTGCTCCTCAGATTGTCTGCTGTGGGCTGTCATAGGTTTCACGTTTGTAGCTTGTTCTCCTTTACCTGCTGCTCAAGTCAACGCAGAAATCTCTGATACATTCCTTGATATATCAATACATCCGAGGACAGCAGCACAGATCTGTCCTGGTTTTACATATACTCACAACCTACTCACTGGTAGCTTCCGGGTAAGGGGCAAGAAGTCTCACAAAATTGTAAGATATGATGGAGTAGAGGGCCCCACATCAAAGGACTTCAGTTTCACTCTCTTCAAGGACCAAAGCTTTTATTATTAAATTAGCGAAGATTTTTTTCTTACTTTTCTTAATAATAAATATTTAAGAAGGGATTATATTTGGTCTCCTTTTACTTCCTGATGTTTTAGCATGGATGTGTTAGGTCCTCTTAAAAATATGATAGTCAAAAAAAACGAACCTATGGTATCTACGGGATGAAAAGGATAATTGGGATTATTTCAAACCCCAAGTGAACAGTACATCAGTCATGTATTATACCTATTGTGACACCCTGGACTAGTCAGGTCGTCACAGGGTTCTACACAATCTTTCTCTCCCTGTGCAGGGCTCAACCCCCCCATGGTTCTGAGTCTCCATCCTGCAGTATTGCCTCCACCAGCATCCACAAATCCTAGTTACACCTCGCACCACACCCCGTCAGGCACAACAGTGGGCTGCTAAGCTGGAATAACGCAGCCCACATAGAGGTCAGACGGGGAGGTGGGAGGTGACAAGTCAGTTCAGTGGTAGCCCTCGAGCTGTGAGGAGCTCGGAGGAAGCTGGGAGTTGGAGCTCCCAGGGGAAAAGCAGACTAGGTCACAGACGGTGGCCTGGATCCGAAGGAGTCGGAGACCCGGTCGCGGGAGATTGGGACTGGGTGATTGACTAGTCTTGGAGGATAGCCAGCAGCCGCAGTTCAATAGCCGGGCTGAGACCGAAGGCACGTCGGGGTACATGGACCCTAAGTCGGGGAGAAGCTTCAAGCAACCCGGCAATTAATCTGCGGAGGACAGGGCCTATATGGACTGTTCCCATGAAGCTCAGAAATCAGGGGCACTAGCGCAATGAGGGGGATAGGGCTTTCCTAGGAAGCGGCCCACTGAAATCCCAAGCGTGAACTCTTGAGAGCAGGCTCCTTCACTTAGCCACAGTGGGGAGCGGGGCCCGGAAAGCTGCAAGCTACCGGGCCACAACGGACAATCTACATTGGTGCCAGGAGGCAGGTTAAGGACCACCAGGCAGTGCTGCAGGGGACAGGACCGGACTAGCTCCCCTCAGGAGACAGCGGCAGTCAGAGACATAATACTGTATAGCGGGACTGTGGGAAGATATAATTTTGTATAAGGGCTGCGTGGGCTCATCATAATGTGCAAGTGGGCTGTGTGAGGACATCAATCTGAATGGGGAGCTGTGTTTGGACATAACACTGCGTAAGAAGGCTGTGTGGGGACATTATTCTGCATGGGGGGCTTACATAATATTATGTAAAGAGCTTGTATGGAGACAATACTGTGTAAGGTGGCTGAGTGGGGAAACATTCTGAGTGGGGGATGTATGGGGACATATTACTGGGTAAGGGGGCTGCATAAAGACATCCTTCTGCATAAGGGGTTGTGTGGGAATTTAATGATGTGTAGTAAGACATCGTCGGGATGTCATTCTGTGTGGGGACTTTATACTGCATAAAGAGCTCTGGCGGGACATTATACTGCCTAATGGTGTTGTGTGGGACCTCATACTGCGTGGGGGGCTTTTGTTGACATTATTTAGTATGAGGGGTCATCAGACAGTGTAGGAGGCTTTGTGGAGACACCATGCTGTCTGTGGGGACATCATATTGGGGGGGCTTTTTGAGGACATCATATTGTGTGAGGAGGTTTGTGGGAACAAATGGAGAGGGATTTGTGGGTACATCATACTCTTTGAAGGGACATTTGTGACGGGCTGTATGGGGACATCATAATGCATATGGAGATTGTAGAGGCATCATATTATGTTGAAAGTTGTTGATCAAGATACAAGTGCTGATTAACATGACCAAATGATTTATAAACTTTATAAAAAGGAGTAAATTAAATAGTGTTGATTAGCTGCTACAGGTAAGAATACAAGTTACAATAAGTCCTATCTTAACATATATTAACAGTAGCAGCAAGTCAGCATACTTAATGCTGCTCAATAATAAATATTTGAAATGAATATAAAGCAACAATAATTAGCAGAATTAAGTTCAGATGGTTGGTTCTGCCTTCCACAGTATGCTGTGATTTTTTTTCCTCAGCTGAATTCCAAGTGAGGAAAACTGCACAGATCTGACCTGCATCATTGTATAACATTGGGAAGAGTGCAATCCGATTTTTTTATTGGATTGCACTTGTCCGATTCATATGCCCTGACAGTTGCCTAGTTTCCCGCTCATGTTATTAACGGCTACAGCACTACCAGATCAAAATCACCAAATTCGGTCTTTCATTGGACTGCATCAGAGAAAGCAAAAATTGGTGGGTACCAGAGAGCATTCAATCCGAGAGTGCTGGGAGAATTATGCTTTTTTTTGGGTAGTGATAACCTTCTAATCTTCGGGATGGCTGACAAATTTCTTTTGTTATAACCCTTGCCTACATCTGCTCCAGCAACGCCTACCTCTGTCACCATTCACTTTGCATGCGGAACTGGTGATGAAAGAGGCGGCATTGCCAACATCACTAAGTGTTGCAGACTCTGTCCAGATAGAAATAATGGTATGCCTTTTACTTGTTGTGTGACGCCCTGGAGTATTCGGGTCATCACAGGGTTCTGCACAATCTGCCCTTCCCGTGCAGGACTCAACCCCCCATGGTTCTGGGTCCCTATCCTGCAGTACTGCCTCTACCAGCATTCACAAATCCTAGTAGATACATCTTGCACCACACCTGTCAGGTACACCAGTGGGCTGCTTAAGCAGAAATATGGCCGCCCACCCAGGGGTCAGGCAGGGAGGTGGGAAGTGTCAAGTGAGTCGAGTAGGAACCCTCAAGCTGTGAGGAGCTCTGAGGAAGCTGAGAGTTGTAGCTCCCAGGGGAGAAGCAGACTAGGTCGCAGATGGTGGTCTGGACCTAGAGGAGTCGGACCCCCTGTCGCAGGGGATTGAGGCTAGGTGCCTGGAACTCGTCAAGGAGGATGGTCAGCAGCCTGGTCCTATCACCGGTCTGGGACCGAAGGTACCACAGGGTTCACGGACCCTAGGTCAGGGAGAAGCTTCAGGAAACCCGGCAATTAATCTGCAGAGGACAGGGCCTTTATGGACTGTTCCCACGAAGCTCAGAGATCAGGGGAACTAGCGCAACGAGGGGGATAGGGCTTTCCTAGGAAGCGGCCCACTGAAATCCCAAGTGTGAACTCCTAAGAGCAGGCTCCTTCACTTAGCCACAGTGGGGAACGGAACCTGGAAAGCTCCAAGCTACCGAGCCACAACGAACAATATACATTGGTGCCAGGAGACAGAATAATGACCACCAGACAGTGCTGCAGGGGACGGGACCCAGACTAGCTACCCTCAGGAGACAACGGCAGTCAGAGACATTGTTTACCTTGGTGTCAGCGTCTGCTTCATTGCTGAGTGAGTACCCGATTGACAGCTGCACTGCACCCCCCTCATCACCATCCAGAGTCCCGGGGTCTACCCATGGAGGGTAACGTGATCTTGCTTCCCCACTCCATCACCGCAGGTACTCCCAACGACAGCGGCACTACTCCCAATTACCACACACCACGGGTGGCATCACGAACTATACCTATCCCCTTTAAATAACCCCCTTCTGCATTTGAGTGTGGCCCCTAGCTCCCGGGTCCGGAGACCCTCGAGCCACGAATAATCACCACTCCTGGATCCGAGCGGTTTGATCCGCTGCAGGGGAGGCACAGTTGAATGGCCATTCAGGGAGTGTTTGTGTGTGGGGGATGCGTGCATGTGTATGTTGTCCAGGTGCTCACCAGGGTTAATCAGCTCCCTGCTGTGTCCATTTGAACACTCCCAAAACGTATTTACTGTAATCTCCTAGCAGTCTACCGGGAGTTACCAGTTATTGTATTTGGTTTCTCTTTAACGGTGATCAGCTCCTATGGTATTCTGTTCCTGATCTTGACCTGTCCTATGCCCTGATCTCGTATTCTTGGTAGACCCACCAGACCTTGGATTTACTTCATTTTAATCTTTTGATACCTGACCCCAGCTATTGCCCAGACATTAGTGTGCCCTTTGATTCTGTCTTAGCAGTTACTATCCCTACAGTTACTAACCTGACTAGTTTGACAACTCTTGCCTCAGGCTACAATTTACTTTGGAAAGGCCAACCAGGTGCCCTGTTGCAAGTCTGCATCCCTGTATAACAGTTAAAGAGTGAAGGTTGGGGTTCCTCTGGGACCTAAGTAGAGTTACTTGTGCCAAGGTTGCCTTTTTGAAATCACAACCTCAGACAGGCATTGCACCTTAAATATAAGAAGAAATCTTAAAACTGCAAGCATGAAATAGAAAACATAATATAGTGTAATATATCATATTATACTGCATAATATATTGCAAGATTTAAATAATTATATGACATGATATAGCAAAAAATTGTTTTTATTTTAAAACCTTTAGCTCTGTAGGAATCATACCCCGCTACATGTCCCGTGAGTGTATAAAAGAACACAAAACGGGATAAGAATTAAAAATGATAGCCTGAATTATTCTGACACATGCCTGAAATAGTGACTAGAAATTTCATGGTTGTCACGCTAGTAAGCATTGAAATCCATCTACCATACAAAGATAAAGATGAGAGACATACAGGCATCTCTTGGGCATCATAAAAATAAACTACCCAAGCACTAATTGGTAAAGCGTCTCACTCGGGCAGCTAAGAGAAGATTTTCAAGCTGTAGAAAGCAATTCAAATATCAATTTTTCTAACATAGCGCAAAAACGTCATCTAGTTTTACGGATGAGAGTTCAACCATCTTCTAATTTAGGATCATTGGTATTCGCTGCAATACTTACTGGTTAACTTAAAATACAGTGACCTTTTACTCAGGGTCTCTTCTACCATCAGGCTACATCTTGAATCATGTGGCAGTCTGAGATGACTACCCCTGGAGTATGATTCAACTGGTTCTTAAACTCATAGCCGTCTCGGAGAACAGATAGAAGCCTCTGTCTGCATTCAGTTGTATTTGCATCCTTCAGATGTGAAAATATTTGAAGAAATTAGTGTTGCACTTGCACTACAGGGGCTGAGGCAAGCTGCATTATCGTGATGATATCACTAGATCACTCTACTTACGTTGTTGCTGTATCATGGAGAATTCAAAGGTGACAAAGTACAGTCTCCATAGTGGAGCCAAAGATACAGGGACCTTTATTGTAGACAAGGGGTGGGGGTGTTATTGTGAGGCCACAATATGGTGGAAGCAATAAGCAAAGGAGGAAAAAGTATGAGAGGGGACACAGTATGAAGAGGGGGTAGTGTGATGGCACAGTATAGATGTTCAGTATTCAGTGGATCACCACAAAAAAAAAATATTGCATAGTAAAAAAAGTTTTGACATTGAGGTCTAAAGGCAACACTTGTCCTCATACGGCATTATAGTGGCCAACATTGGAACTTTCCTACTGAATACATCAAGGTCAGAAAGAAAACTTCAAACTAGGTGTGAACAGAGTCATACATACATTCATACATATCCATTTCACAATATACTGGCTCTACCATAGATTAAAGGGAACCTATCATCAGAAATTGAGCTTTAAATCTAAAAGATTACCCCTCTGCAGCTCCTGGGCTGCATTCTAGCAAGCTTCCTGTACTTTTTGTGCCCCCTTTTAAAAACCAAATAAAACACTTTATAAAGTTGTACCTTTTTGCCTGCAATTCTTGTAAATTTTCCATGTGGGCGGGCCGTGTGGTGTCGGTTACTGTCCCTCCTTCTGGTTTACGCCGTCCCCCATTGCTGCATTGCATAGATCAGGACGCCGCCCACAGCGCCCGAGGTCCCGTGCACACGAGGACTGCTGGTGACGTGGTCGCAGGCACGATATTATGGGCGGCGCTGTGATTGCATTGCAAGTGCCCGCCCATAATACCGTGGCCGCGGTCTCCCCTTTGCCTCCTGCGTTCTGCGCAAGCGCTGGCCAAATGATCCGACGTCACCTTTCCCATCTTGCCCTGCAGCAGGAAATAGATGGGAGGAGCGGATCAGGCCACCACAGGTTACGAGGAGACGCTTGTGCAGAACGCAGGAGGCAAAGGGGAAAGTGCAGTCACGAGGTTATGGGCGGCACTTGCTGATGACACTCACAGCGCCGCACATAACCTTGTGCCCGCGCAAAGAGTCACCAGCGGTCACACGTGCACACAGTGCTTGGCACCGCTACAGTCGCACAGCACATGCGCGGGACCACGGGCGCCCAGGGGCGGCATCCTGAGGTTTGAAATTCAGCGTTCGGGGGCGGCGTAAATCTGCTGGAGGAACAGCAACAGATCACAGAGAGCCCGCCCCCATGGACGATTTACAAAATTTGCATACGAAAAGGTACAAGTTTATAAAGTATTTATTTTGGTATAAAAGGGGCCACAAAAACTATAGGAAGCTTCCTAGAATGCAGCCCAGGAGCTGCAGAGGGGGAAACTTTTAGGTTTACAGGTAAATTTCTGATGACAGGTTCCCTTTAAATTTTAATATGTCTATTTTGCAATGTAATGATGCCCCATTTGTAATCCTTAGATGGAAAGGATATTCAGGTGTTTAAGGATATATTGTAGAAAGTATAAAAAAAATTGTTACATTATATGTTAGCTTGAAATGGTTAGAAAAATACAGGTTATTAGATATAATGTCATAATTCCTTGTAAGATGTCTTGTCCTTTTGATATGGCTGATTTTATGTGACACATGCAGATCTCCAATTACAATGGTAAAACTGAAGAGTACCTATTTTTTTACTTCAGAAATGAATGTGATTTTTATAGTAAGGACCATGTGTTCATTTTCATAATGTACGAGCATTTACTTTTGATCTGACTTTGCCTCATATTACCCTACAGGTTGCAATGGAAGATGGCGAGTTTGAATTGCCTTGCGTAGGAAATAATCCTGAATTCTTTTCATCATTGCCAACTAATGCCATCTAATCTATTACAATGTGCCAGCTAAGGCTATATTTATATAATTGATATTAATATGGCAATGTATCTCAAACAACAGACCTGTCATGACTTTTAGAAATGTTAGCAATGCTTTCAGTTTCTGACAAGAATATAATTTGTGCGTTATGGCATTACAATGCAAGTGAAATTGCTCAAAATTGAGAATTTACTGGAAGCATATATTCTCGTACGTAAAGCACTCCAGTGGAGTTTTTTCAGCGCTGGAGTGACGCTTTAAATGTAAGTCCCCTGCCCCCTGCCATATAATCACCTTGCTGCGTTTTTACCTTTTACCGACACCACTGCAGTCCAATAGCAACTTTTGGGTGTCTGGAAGTCATAACTTATGTCACAAGCGCCAATACATCTCTATGAGAGCCGAAACAAGGCCAGAATGAGTCCCCTATAGAGATGCAATGATTTGCTCCATGAAACTCTGTAACTGCCAGCCAGTCACAAATCACCAAAACTGACAAGAGCAATGCCAATAGAAGTTGAAGCCGCCGGAAGGGGAGCATAATGCAGGGGTCAGGGGGCTTAGTTTAAGCACCACTCCAGCGATGCAATAAAAGAAAACTCTGGAGTGTTTTTAAGTGATAAATGAATATGGATAGTGGCTAACTTATATAATATGAAGCAAGACTTTTTTCTTCTTTTAGGGCTCACTAACACAGGTGTATAAATTGGAAAAGCACAATTCGATAAAAAATCATATTGCACTTGGACCAATGTTATTTATCGAGGCAGTGAAGGTCTTCGATTTTTTTCCTCGGCTGAGTTAGGCATGAGTCACAAATTGGCAGCATGCTTCGAGTGCATGTGTAAATCAGACGGGACTCACCAACACAAGTTTATGGGTGCAGATAAAAAGGTGGATGGTACACGGACAATCCAACTAGTGTCTGTTTTATTATATGTACACAAACCAAAAAAGGCAAGGTATATTCAATCATTTAAGCACAAGAAGTGAAAAACAGAGAAATCCTAGGACCCTCCCTAAACTTTTCATCCAAAATCCCCAAACACGCCTCCACAGAGATCAAGAGGATATCTCGCCCAATAAATGTAGAGATGCTCGGGGTCTTAGTCCAAGAGAAGCTAGAGTTATGGAACTCAAGGGACCCTGGCTATGCTGACAGCAGCAAGATGGACGCATTGTGGACCTATATCTGTCACCAGATGTTCCTTCAGTATGACTACAGCTCATGCGAGGTCCTGGACTGAAGATCGACGGTAAATTTGTAAGGTCTATGGGGTGGCAACACCTCTGCCTTCTTTTCACAAAAGACATCTGCTAAGGCACCATAGTGTGTCACCTTGGACTAGCCAGGTCGTCACAGGTACTGCAACACACACCCCCACCCCGAGACAGGCACATCAGCCAGAAACAAAATCCTTGTTGCCTCCCTCCAGGGGCTGATGTCCACACCAGGTGGGGTGGAGCCAGGCGGATGGCCCCACCCACTGAGGAGTTCACAGTCCTGGAGGCGGGAAAAGGAAGGCAGATCAGTTAGGGAACTGCAAGTGTGAGGAGTGAAGTAGTGGTGGAGGAGTACACCGACCGTGTCCGGGTGTGTGGCCCGGGCACTAAGAGCAAGGTTGGCAGACGGTGGTGGCCGTCTGCAGGAGAGGCAAATCAACGCGAAACCGTAGGACCGGGGTCGGGCGGTGGCCCGCCGGTACCGAACCGGGGAACGAAGTGAAGCCAGCACACACCGGCAGGGCCTGCGGACCCCGACCAGGCTTGGAGTCGCCGTTAAGAGGTCAAATCCGTCAGTGACCGGAACCCCAGGGGTTTCCTAACAGCCAAGACCCGATAGAAGGCAACCGTCCGACCAGTAGAAGGAAATACAGCTACCGCCACAGCTAGAGTTCCAAGGGCCAGAGCTTGCGGGCAAAAGGGCTCCTCCGGCACATATACACGCTGGGAGCGGGTTACCGTTGGGAAGCCATCGGGACCGAACATACACAAAGGTGCAAGGAAAGGCAGCCACCACCAACCGTCCGGAAGAAACCACAGCAGCCGGCTGCGGGACCCGTCCATCCAGCCGTTTGGTTTACCAGAGACTTTGCATACATTTGTGGCTGAGTGAGTACAACCGTGCCATCCGGCACCGCGCTGCACAGTCCAGGCGACCCTGCACCTTGCCAGCCCTGCCTCCCCGTCACCTCACCGGGCCCCGGGACCACCGACCCCTACCCACGGAGGGGGGAAAACAACATCCCAGCTGCTCCCTACCATCGCTCCCGGGATCCCCGTCACCAGCAGCGGTGGTGCCCAACCTCACCACAACCCGTGGGTGGCGTCACGGACTAACTCCCCCAAACCAATGGCCCCCTTTCACTCACGGGCGAGGAGCGCCGCTCGGGTCCCCGGATCCGGCCCACCGCTCGAGCCACCGAGCAGCCATCGCAGCAGCGCCGGACCCGAGCGTTAGCGAGCGCAGCGGCGTCCTCCCCGCCCGCAACAATAACAGGTGGATGGCAAAGAGAGGTTCAAAGGCATGGACTGTGATGATTTATGCAAGACCTTGGCAAGGCAGTTGGTAGCACAAGACAGTCCCCACTGAAGCACCTGGGCTGTGGATCAGTCAATACTGATGCTTGTAAACGCAACAATGAAAGGAACAAAAGAACAGAGTTTATCATTTCGGTAACACAGAGAAAGAAATTATTACAGGTCATAAACCTTCCAAAACAGCAAAAATAAATTTTACAGTGCAGTGCCACTGTTTTGGCATAGCCATTAGCTTCCTAGACTATTGACATAAGAAATATAGAGGTGTATGAGAGACAGGTGTAGGGCTGGTGCTCCCATACCAGAACCAGTACAGTCATAGCCAAACGTTTTGAGAATGCTACAAATATTAATTTTTACAAAGTCTACTGCTTAAGTTTTTCTAATGGCAATTTGGATATACTCCAGAATGTCATAAAGAGTGATCAGCTTAACAGCAATTACTTGCAAAGTCAATATTGGCTAAGAAAATGAACTTTAACCCATAAAACACATTTCAACATCATTGCATTCCTGCCTTAAAAGGAGCAGCTAACATTGTTTTAGTGATTGTTCCATTAACACAGGTGTGGGTGTTGATGAAGACAGGGCTGGCGAACAATCAGTCATGATTAAGTAAGAATGACACCACTGGACACTTTAAAAGGAGGCTGGTGCTTGGTATCATTGTATCTCTTCAGTTAACCATGGTTATCTCTAAAGAAACACATGCAGCCATCATTGCTCTGCACAAAAATGGCCTAACAGGGAAGAGTATCGCAGCTACAAAGATTGCACCTCAGTCAACAATCTATCGCATCATCAAGAACTTCAAGGAGAGAGCTTCCATTGTTGCCAAAAAGGCTCCAGGGCGCCCAAGAAGGAGCAGCAAACGCCAGGACCGTATCTTAAAACTGTTTCAGCTGCAGGATCGGACTACCAGCAGTGCAGAGCTAGCTCAGCAATGGCAGCAGGCTGGTGTGAGTGCTTCTGTACGCACTGTGAGGCGGAGACGGCTTGAGCAAGGCCTGGTTTCAAGGAGGGCAGCAAAGAAGCCACTTCTCTCCAGAAAAAACATCAGGGACCGACTGATATTCTGCAAAAGGTACAGGGAGTGGACTGCTGAGGACTGGGGTAAAGTCATTTTCTCAGATGAATCCCCTTTTCGATTGTTTGGGACATCTGGAAAACAGCTTATTAGGAGAAGAAGAGGTGAGCGCTACCACCAGTCTTGTCTCATGCCAACTGTTAAGCATCCTGAAACGATTCATGTGTGGGGTTGCTTCTCAGCCAAAGGAATCGGCTCACTCACTGTCTTGCCTAAAAACACAGCCATGAATAAAGAATGGTACCAGAATGTCCTCCAAGAGCAACTTCTCCCAACTGTCCAAGAGCAGTTTGGCGCCCAACAATGCCTTTTCCAGCATGATGGAGCACCTTGCCATAAAGCAAAGGTGATCACTAAATGGCTCATGGAACAAAACATAGAGATTTTGGGTCTATGGCCTGGAAACTCCCCAGATCTTAATCCCATTGAGAACTTGTGGGCAATCATCAATAGACGGGTGGACAAACAAAAACCAACAAATTCTGGCAAAATGCAAGCATTGCTTATGCAAGAATGGACAGCTATCAGTCAGGATTTGATCCAGAAGTTGATTGAGAGCATGCCAGGGAGAATTGCAGAGGTCCTGAAGAAGAAGGGTCAACACTGCAAATATTGACTTGCTGCATTAACTCATTCTAACTGTAAATATAACCTTTTGGTACTCATAATATGATTGCAATTATATTTCTGTATGTGATGTAAACATCAGACAAACACAATTAAAAACCAGAGGGCAACAGATCATGTGAAATATAATTTTGGTGTCATTCTCAAAACTTTTGGCCATGGTTGTACAGACAAAACACAACTTTGAGACCCATCTTTAAAAAAGCCTGTATTGCTATTTTGTATGCTTGAAAAAGACCGGAAGGTTGAAACGTTGCAAATGGATTAAAGGAAAAGAATTTTGCTTATCACTTTGGAGGAACTTTTCTTTCTTTCTTCTGTTGTTGCTGCAAGTTCCAAGTGGATCCCTTGGATCGGGCGTACACCTCCTGTTGCTATTAGTAACATGTCCACAACTAAAAGGTGCTGTGAGTAACATTTGTTAGTAAAGACACAATTTTGAGACCCATCTTGGAGTCTTGAAATTTAAAGACCTTTCAGGCAGACAGCAGTTCAGTAGCATCAATTGCCCCCATCCCCTTAGTGTCTTGGCACAGCAGGGAGGTACAGTCCATGCAACATACAGGCTGTGGCCCTGCACTTCAATTTTAAAATTGAAGACATGCATGAGTGACAGGTGTAGGCTTGTTTCTCCCAGAAGCCTTGCACTACCAACAAGACACAACTTTGAGACCCATCTTGGAGTCTTGACATTTAAAAACCTTTCAGGCAGACCACAGTACACTAGCATCAATTGCCCCCTCCCCATAGTCTCTTTGCAGAGCAGGGAGGTAAAGTCCATGCAACACGCAGGCTGTGGTCCGGCATTTCAAGTTTAAAAAGTGAGCACACAGCGACTGTGCCTTCTGCGGCAGCACATTAAGGACATAATATAGTGCCCTAGAGATTTCTATACAACCAAGTTGATCCATGCAGTGCAGATGTTGTGTCGCCCAAGCATAGTGCAGCCACTAGGTTTGCACCGTTATCACACACTTCCGTGGTTCCAGGTTCAGTGGAGACAGCTATTTATCAAACTCAGCCTGGGTAGTGTTCTACAACTCTGCAGCAGTGTCACTGCATCTCCAATGCATATTAATTTAAGCACTGCCTAATTGCATTGACTTAAACACAGGATATATCCTGGCATTTAAATATTAAAATTCAACAGATGCATGAGTGACAGCCATAGGCCTCTAGCTCCCAGAAGACTGGCACTACAGACAAAAGCCAACTTGGAGACCCTACTTAGAGTCTCCACATTTCCAAAAATTAAGTTAAGGCAAGAGGAAAAGAGGCAACAATTGGCACACAATACAAATAGGCCAACTAAGCAACATGGCTGCATGGGACCGGCCCTGAAACAAGGCATGTACCAGCATTTCTGCCTTCACCAGAGACAGCAAGATGACAGAGAGGTGTAGGCCTCTTGCCTCCAGACCACTGAAACTGCAGTCAAAAAAGAATGTTGAAACTCGACTTGGAGTGTTGAAACGTAAAAACTTTTCAGGCAGACAGCAGGACAGTGACATCAATTGACCCTCCTTATTTCACCATAGTGTCTTTGCACAGCAGGGATGTATGGTCCATCCAACACACAGGATGTGGCTTGGCATTTAAATATTAAAAATCAAAAGATGCATGACAGACAGACGTAGGCCTCTTGCTCACAGAAGTCTGGTACTACACTATCGCCTGCAAAATCTGGGGCTAGGGTGGCAAAGTCATTGGCTTTCTACACTTTCAGGGGACACCCGGATGCTTTTATCCATCAATACACCACCAGCAGTGCTGAAGACATGTTGTGAGAGAATGCTGGCTGCTGGGCAGGCTGAAACTTTCAAGGCATGACTGGCGACCTCAGGCCACTCTTTCATTTTTGAAGACCAAAATGCAGAAGGGTCCAATCCCCCCTTATAGTATTGATATTGAGCTCTAGATAATCCTGCACCACCCTTTATAGTTGTTCACTATGTGTCAGGCTTCAACTCTGTTCTGCTGTGCATGCAATGGTGTAAAAAATGTGTCCCAAAAGTCACAGAAATTGCATTAAGGCACTTGAACTGCTGCTGCTGCTGCTGCTAATATTTCTGCGTTGACGACGCAATGTTCCCATTGTTTGAATGCAACAACTGTGATCCACGCTGTGTGCCTCACTGCTGCTTTGTTGAAAAATGTTCTACATCTTCTTTGTTAAGATAGTCTACAAGCTTGTTTCGATACTCCAGCATCTGAGCGTCCCTTTCCAGGGGTGGAAACATCTTGCTAAATTGACTCTTGTACCATGGATCTAAGAGAGTGGTAACCCAGTAGTCAGCACTATTTCTAATACTAACGATACGGATATCATGTTGCAGATAGTGCAGCAAGAAGGCGCTCAACCACGGACAATAGAAACAGGATCAATATTTTCTTCGTCTCCAGAGTTTTCTGCGCCAATCACCTCTTCCTCCTAAATTTGTTCCTCGGCTCCTGTACCTTCACCAGTTTGTCTGTTACCATAAGCCCGCCTCCATTGATGGACCACACCCTCCCGTGACACCCGCCAGTGTGACGTCTGTCCAGACCTTACAGGAATTGGTATCCCTTCCTCATTCTCCTCTGCTTCCTCCTCTTTCTCTGGGACCTCAACCTCCTCCTGCAGACTATTCAAAGTGTTTTAACATGTAGATGAGCGAAATAGCGATGCTGATGATGGCATCGTCAGTGATAACCATCTTTGTAGCCATTTCAAAACTGTGCAGGAGTGTGCAGAGGTCGCATTTGTGCCCACTCTGCAATCGTGATTTGCCCCACATCCATACTGCGTTGTCCAAGATTATGCATCATGGCATAGTGCACCAGTGCTTGCTGCTGCAACCACAGTCGCTGTAACATGTGCAGAGGGGATTTCCACTGTGTTGGCATATCGGATATCAACTGGTTAACCGGTATGCCGAAAGTCCTTTGTAGCATTGCAATCGATTAGCCGGTAGTGAGCACACACCAACCATGCCTTGTGCAATCAGCGCATCCAGCCTGGGATAGTGGGCTAGAAATTTCTGTACAACCAGGTTCAAGACATGAGCCATGCAAGGCACATGTGATGTGGGATGTTGCCCAGCATAGGGCTGCTAACAGGTTTGCATTATTGTTGCACACAGCCTCCCCTGGTTCCAGGTTCAGTGGAGACAGCCATTGATCAAACTCGACCCGGACCTCTGCATGGCTTCCAGGTTCTCCTGTGATCTCTCGTGGGTGCTGCACGCCGTCCTCCCCTGTCCTCTGGCTGACACACACAGCAGATCACTGACACACTCACACACGCGCGCACACACACATACACACACCACACATCACATCACATCCTGTGCTTCCGGCTGCAGGGAATGATGGGACGAAGTCACGTGTGTCCGCAGGTCCTGTTGCAGCAGGTCCTTGTGCTCCACAGCACAGCCTCTCATGATTCTGCCAGCAAGAAGAAATCGGTGTCACTGGATGTGGTGAGTATGTGTGTGATCCGATATTTGTGTGTGCGATCTGATT
The DNA here is from genome assembly GCF_048569485.1 of Anomaloglossus baeobatrachus. NCBI lineage: Eukaryota > Metazoa > Chordata > Amphibia > Anura > Aromobatidae > Anomaloglossus > Anomaloglossus baeobatrachus. The sequence goes on along the minus strand of NC_134353.1, from coordinate 594,642,679 downwards.
ATGTGTGCGATCTGATTGTGTGTGTGATCCGATGTTTGTGTGTGAGATCTGATTGTGTGTGTGTGAGATCTGATGTGTGTGGATGTGAGATCACTGCAGGTCCTCTGCTCAGTGTCTGGTAATTCTGATTACGGGATGCCCACTGTCTATGGCCCCCTTCACACGCACGTGAAAAACACATGCGTGTCTTCCATTCCGTTTTTCGGGTCCGTGTTCCGTATTTTATGTCCATTTCTCCAGTACGTGTGACATCCGTGTGATGTCGTATGCTAGCCGTGTGTGCGTGTGATACGTACGTGTAATGTCCGTGTGTTGTCCGTGTGAAATGTTCCGTGTGTGATGCACAATGACGTTGCTACATACCCGCTGACAGCAGACAGCAACGCGCAATGAGAATGAACTCGGGTGAACTTCACCTGACTTCGTTGTCCGTGGCTTTGTCTGTGTGTCGCGTCCTGATTAGCGGTCACCCATATAGGACTCACCGGTGACCGCTAATCCCCTGAGTGACTGAAGTGAGCAGCGTGATTAGCGCTGCCGTCACTCTGGTTACCCGCGGCCAGCTGGAGTCCTCCACCCGAGACCGCAACTCACCTGTGACTTGCTAATCGCGCAGCGCACTTCAGTCACAGTTGGAGGATCCAGCGGTGGCCACGAGTGACCTGAGTGTCATCATCGCTGATCGCGTTTCTCACCTCATTTGCTGAGTGGAGATGACAGGAGCGGCGGTGTTCTACTGCAGCGCCTGTCACCTTCATATAGCAGAGCTGAGAGCGTTGTGGGGCCTCCGTGGATTACGCCGGACCTGGAGGGGTTTTTGGGGCTTAATAAAGTGGTGAGCGAGGGTGGTTTTTTTTTTATTATTTCAAATAAAGGATTTTTCGTTGTGTGTGTTTATTTTCTTTAACTTACAGGTTAATCATGGAAGGTATCTCAGGGAGACGCCTGTCATGATTAATCTTGGACTTAGTGGCAGCTATGGGCTGCTGCCATTAACTCCTTATTACCCCGTTTGCCACCGCACCAGAGCAATTCGGGATGAGTCGGGTACAGTCCCGGGACTGTCGCATCTAATGGATGCGGCAATTCCGAGCGGCTGCTGGCTGATATTGTTAGGCTGGGGGGCTCCCCATAACGTGGAGCTCCCCATCCTGAGAATACCAGCCTTCAGCCGTGTGGCTTTACCCTGGCTGGTATCAAAATTGGGGAGGACCGCACACCGTTTTTTCTTAATTATTTTTGTGACTGCTCGATATTGACACGCCCACCGGCGACTGTGATTGGTTGCAGTGAAAAGGGGGTTAATGCCGCGCATCAGCCAAAATGAAGATGTAGCACGTTGATGTTATAAACGTATTCTTTTATTCCATCGGTCTACGCGTTTCGAGGATATACCTCTTCTTCAGGACCAGTGCATCAACATAGTATAGCATAAATGAAGATGTCAAACATATATATACAGCTGATAACAGAGAACACCGCCCATTAGATGAGAAAAAAAAAAAAACCAGTGGGAGGAACCACTGATTCAGTGACATAACAGATATTTAGTAGAATTCAAATTCACATATAAACATAGATAATAATGAATAATGAATATAAAAGTTATAGGAGTGACTAATTATTTTGAAAAGAAAAAAAGAAAACAGAAATTATTATATAAAGAAAAAAACCTTTTCTAGGTGTGAACATTACACTAGAACCCACATAGGGTGGATACCTTAAAACCTCAAAGTCAGTGTTATTAGTGAAACTGACTATTCCATATTCTGTGAAAGATGTGTAGGAAATAAAAGAATCAAATGTGAAAACAAAAGAGGAGAGTATAGTAGAGATCTATGTGTATTAAAAGGATAGAGTCTATGTGTATTAAAAAACCTGAAGTGACATTCACAATTAATAAAAAATAGCGCTGACCGGAAAAACATTCAAAATAGGTAAAAACCTTTATTAAGAACAATAAAAAATGTTAAAACTTGTAGAAACATCACCACAGTGAAAAAGGAAAATTTGTGTTATATTCAGGGCTCAGGAGCGAGTAGCATAACAGAGCGCTGATAGAAGACAGGTCAAGAAAGTCCAGACCGTGGGAAATAATGCTTATGCGCATGTCCTGCAAGGTAACTCCAGTGCAGATGCTAGTCAATTGCATATCTAGGGGGCCCATAGGAGAGATGCTGCATAGAGGAGAAGTATATATATAAGTACAAGAAAAAACCCAAAAAGTGCAGTAGATCACAGGAGTATATTCATAGTAGATCAGGGAAGGGATTTAATAAATAAATAAAACCAAAAATTGTATCGGCAGCAAGAGGAAGCCCACCTGATATTAGTACTAAAACCCCAAAAAGGAAAGTCTGTATTGTTTACAGCCCCCAATAGTATTACAAACCAGTGCTACATAAAAAATACTGCAAAAATGAAAAAAATAAAACAAAAAAAAATTAACATTAAAATCATTAAAATTGTTACAACAAGCATCACAAATATGACCATGTTCTTGAAGTAAGAGGATTTATAAACTGAATACATTGAAGCCTTTGGGTCTCAACGAAGTAACTGATTTATTGTATTGATCTTATAAATCCTCTTACTTCAAGAACATGGTCATATTTGTGATGCTTGTTGTAACAATTTTAATGATTTTAATGTTATTTTTATTTTTTTCATTTTTGCAGTATTTATTTATGTAGCACTGGTTTGTAATACTATTGGGGGCTGTAAACAATAAAGACTTTCCTTTTTGGGGTTTTAGTACTAATATCAGGTGGGCTTCCTCTTGCTGCCGATACAATTTTTGGTTTTACTTATTTATTAAATCCCTTCCCTGATCTACTATGAATATACTCCTGTGATCTACTGCACTTTTTGGTTTTTTTCTTGTACTTATATATATACTTCTCCTCTATGCAGCATCTCTCCTATGGGCCCCCTAGATATGCAATTGACTAGCATCTGCACTGGAGTTACCTTGCAGGACATGCGCATAAGCATTATTTCCCACGGTCTGGACTTTCTTGACCTGTCTTCTATCAGCGCTCTGTTATGCTACTCGCTCCTGAGCCCTGAATATAACACGAATTTTCCTTTTTCACTGTGGTGATGTTTCTACAAGTTTTAACATTTTGTATTGATCTTAATAAAGGTTTTTACCTATTTTGAATGTTTTTCCGGTCAGCGCTATTTTTTATTAATTGTGAATGTCACTTCAGGTTTTTTAATACACATAGACTCTATCCTTTTAATACACATAGATCTCTACTATACTCTCCTCTTTTGTTTTCACATTTGATTCTTTTATTTCCTACACATCTTTCACAGAATATGGAATAGCCAGTTTCACTAATAACACTGACTTTGAGGTTTTAAGGAATCCACCCTATGTGGGTTCTAGTGTAATGTTCACACCTAGAAAAGGTTTTTTTCTTTATATAATAATTTCTGTTTTCTTTTTTTCTTTTCAAAATAATTTGTCACTCCTATAACTTTTATATTCATTATTCATTATTATCTATTAGTCTATATGTGAATTTGAGTTCTACTAAATATCTGTTATGTCACTGAATCAGTGGTTCCTCCCACTGGTTTGTTTGTTTTTTTTTCTCATCTAATGGGCGGTGCTCTCTGTTATCAGCTGTATATATATGTTTGACATCTTCATTTATGCTATACTATGTTGATGCACTGGTCCTGAAGAAGAGGTATATCCTCGAAACGCGTAGACCGATGGAATAAAAGAATACGTTTATAACATCAACGTGCTACATCTTCATTTTGGCTGATGCGCGGCATTAACCCCCTTTTCACTCTGATTTGTATGCACATCCACGTGGGGCTGCAGCAGACGCCATCATCCTATGCATTATCAGTGGTTGTGACTATCACAACCTTTTCAGGTGCGTGTATTTTTCCTGATCTACCTCACTGATCTGTTGGTATTACACTATCAGCGCTCTTTATTTTTCAATTTATTGGTTGCAGTGAGACAGCTGTCACTCAGCATGGGGGCGTGTCTCACTGCAACCAATCACAGGCGCCGGTGGGCGGTGAAAGCAGGGAATACGAGATTGAATAATGAGCGGCCGGCTTTTTCAAAATAGTAAAAGCTGCCGGAGTTTTTTAACAGCTGTGCAGCGCCGCGCCGGTGATTGGGGAACGGTGAGTATGAGAGACGGGGGAGACTGACCGACAGACAGAGAGGGACAGACAAGAGAGAGAGACCGACCGACGGACTGAGGGAGATTGACTGACATACACAGAAAAAAAAGATTGACTAACATCGCTTCAAAAAAGCACAAAATGTACACGGACCATACGGAGATGCATCCGTGTCACGTACGTGTGCTCACAGACCCATAGACTTTCATTGGGTGCGTGTGTGCGTGTTCCGTGCAGATAACGGACATGCATCCGTGTAATACGGATACACATACGTATCACACACACGGACACACGGACCGTACGGAAAAACGCACGTGTAACTCCAAACATTGAATAACATTGGAGTACGTGTGTCCGGGTCTCCAGTACATACGGAAATGGACCAAACACGTACCGGAGACACGTGCGTGTGAAGGGGGCCTATATTGAAGTGTCCTGCAGTAGCTGTAACTTTTTTAGCTGCACGGACACTTCATTATTGATCCGCGATTTTTGAGGGAGGTATTATTTTTGGAAAAACAGAGTAACATGCTGTATATAAGAGCTCAGGACCTGAATGCCGGTGAGTGTGTATGACGTCGAATGCGTCATGCACCGCAGTTAGAGAAGGAGAACAAAGATGGCCAAAAGAGGCAGCGCCGGCACGGACAACGGAGACACCCATATGGCCCACCGCACGACCATTGGGTAAGTATTATAAAGTGTTTTTTATGTTCTCACAGCGGCCTGGGCTCTTATATACAGCATGTTAGAATGCTGTATATAAGAGCCGGGTGGTGGTGGCCGCAGCTTATAGGCCAATAAAGTGGTGACAGGTTCCCTTTAATGGTAGCGAGGCGGTCATGCCAACCTAATCCTGTCTCATACCAGGACCCTGGTCTAAAGACCCCCTACCTGGTACACGGGACGGCTCCAGGGGACAGCACCAACAAAATGACAACACAGGAAAAATAATAAAAGGAGTTGCTATGGGCAACAACACCCGTGCAGACACGACTCCTTATCTGCAAGGGAATAGCAAGGGGAAAGCAAAAGCACCACGTACTTCCACACAGGCTGTCTCCAGTGAATTTGAGTAAGTCCGGGGCCACACGGGGCACTAGTGCGATCCTCGCATGACACTTGGCTCACGCTGGCAGCACAGAAGGAGCCGAGTGTCATACAAGTGTCTCTGCGACTGTGGTCAGACTGTGCGAGCGGACCTCAGCTGCGGGGGGCGGGCCAGCGCTGAGGAGGCATTGGCCAGCTCTGAGGAGGGGAGGGAGGAATTTCTCTCCCTCTCTCCACCGTAGCCGACTATTGCGATTCTCGCTCTGCACGCACGGTACACCGGTGTACCCCAAGTGCAGTGTGATTTTTCTCTCACCCCATACACTTGAATGGGTGCGAGAGAAACCAGGAACGTATTACAGTCGCAGCATACTGCGATTGTTTTCTCGGTCCGATTAGGGCTGAGAAAATAATCGCTCATGTGCGCTGACACACAGGCTAATATTGGGCCGAGTGGAATGCTATGTTTTATCGCACTCCACTCGCACCATTTCTCTCGCCGTGTGGCTTAGGCCTAACCAGCCCTGTGTGGAGGATTCTGGGACTTTTTAAAGGCCCAGACTAATTAGTAATTTTCAGCACCTGAGGGAATACAGCCAAGCAGACTTGCTAGAGAAGCATTAACCCCTCAGATGCTAAAAGGAAAAAACGTCTGTTTAATACGGACGAGTCTCACTGGAGTGAGACCAGCATGACACTACTTGCCTTACTGATAGGCAGTCCAGCATATTCATGAGCTCTGCATAACCCCACTTCAACCACTGATTGGCAGCTTTGTGTGCACACTGTAGATGGGCAGGAAACTGCCAATCAGAGGCACGGGTGGGGTTATATAGCTCCACAGTCAAATAACTAAGTCTGCAGTAGAGAAAAACCATTGATTTTATGAAAATGACAGCAAACAGCCCAGTAAGGAACACATCGCTGGAATCAGGGTCTCTGTCTCTACATTATGCTGCTCTCAGATTAGGTAGCAAAAACCTGGTGACAGATTCCCTTTAAAGGGACATTGACTTCTAATCATTAAAACTTACACAATATAGTATTTGAAAACATGTTTTTCCAAACAAGACTGCATTTCTGCCTGTAATTAATCTCCACTAATGGACAACTTTGTAGGTGGCTTGAAGAACAATAAAACCTTGACACTTTTGTAAGTAAAAACAGCATGCTTCACAAAGTCTTGATATAAAATTCCAAGCATAAATATAAATCTACTAAGTATTCATATTTTATATGATATTTTAATGGATACATTAAGTGTTTACTGAGACAAGACTGTATAACATTATTATTCACACTTAAAATGGTATTTATAAGAAACTAGTCAGGCCATTAGCTACACAGTGCAGAGTTTATCGTTTTATAAATCAATCCAACATTAAAGCTGCACACTATTTAAATAAAATAGCCGTAGCTTTTGTATTCCATTTTTATGTGTTTTGGGTTTTTTTCATTTTTTTTAAATAACACTAATTCATTTATTTTGTTATTACAGTATTTACTGAGCAGGATAAATATTTTCTTAAAGGGAATCTGTCACCAGGTTTTTGCCTAATCTGAGAGCAACATAGTGTAGAGACACTAATTCCAGTTATATAAACGTTCTGGGCTGCTTGCTGTAGTTTTGATAAAATCTCTGTTTTATCAGCAGGCGATTATCACTATAGGATTAGTGGGAACTTCTCACATAGCGAGATCACTAGCAAGATCGCTGCTGAGTCACAGGTTTTGTGACGTACCAGTGACCTCATCAGCGATCTCGCTGTGTGTGACACTAAGCAGCGACCTGGCCACTGCTGCGAAATCGCTGATCGTTACACACTGTTCAGGTTCATTTTTTGCTCGTTGGTCTCCCGCTGTGCATTACAAATCGGCATGTTTGACGGCGGGAGACCAACAAGCACCGACTGTGTAAGCAGCGTACGTTGGTAACCAGGGTAAATATCGGATAACTGGGCAAAGCGCTTTGCTTGGTTACCCGATATTTACCCTGGTTACCAGCATACACCACTTAGCGCTGGCTCCCTGCACATGTAGCCAGGGTAAATATCGGGTAACTAAGCAAAGCGCTTTGCTTAGTAACCTGATGTGTACCCTAGCTACGTATACAGGGAGCCAGCTGTCAACAGTAATTGACAGCTTTCTGTATAAACTTTAAATGGCCAAAAAGCTGCCAATCAGTCATGTGGGCTGGGTGTACAGAGCTAAACATTAAGAGAACTGCTAGAGCTACATCAGAGAAAACTGGGATTTTAACAAAATGACAGCAAACAGCTCAGTAAGCGATACATGACTGACCCTATATCATGCTGCTATATGATGCGTTAGCAAAAACCTATTGACAAATTTTCATTAATATTGTTGTACATACATTTGAATGCAGTGATTTTTTGGGGTCCCACATTTTTCATGTCCCACTAAGGAATTGGAACTCTGATACCCTCTGATTATACTACATTGCCTCCAATGCCTAGTATAATTTCCTGTTAAATCAGTTAAGTGCAGTGATCAGCATTGATTACTGTATCTGAGGGGTTAAATGGCCAGTATAGAAGATAACTTCTATCTATGAGGCCATTGCATGTAGGTTGCAGCTGACACCCACTTCAGCTATATAGGTGCTGTTCTCCATTCTGGCTATTAGATAAAGTCCTCCTGTATTAATTCAGAATGTCCTATAAGTACAGGAGCATACATTTTATAAACCATATGCTCTCTTTTAATTATTTATACAGGAAATGAATAAAATAAAATAAAACATAAAACATATTGATATATAGCGGATAGCTACGGTGGTGATTGAAAGTTTGTGAACCCTTCAGTATATTCTGTATTTTTCTATACATTTTACCTAAAATTACATCAGATTTTGACACAAGTCCTAAATATACAGTAGATAAAGAAAAAGAAAGGAGTCAAAAATATTAGACTTTATCTAATATTTTTGACTTATTTGTTTTACTTTGTTATGTTTTTGTTGAGGAAAATGGTCAAATATCACGTCTGTTATTTGCGAAAGAATGTGACTCTTTGCTTCCAGTATCTTTTTCAGATATCTCTAAATGTTTCTAGTAATTGATTATCTTGTCCACTTCTCCATACACAACAGGTGGAGCTCTGTTCAGTTCTCACATTAGTTGAGCATTGGGAAGCTGGGCGATTTCCGCAGGAACAGCCAACTATTCTGGAGTGGAAGGAACAGTTGGTCACTGGTTGTACTGGACAAATAGCATTCTTCCATGATTTAATGCATTATATTACATTACATGAGCTCATATTCCTTGTGACAAAACCCATACAAAATTCCTGTTTCCTGCCAGTAGGGGTCAGATACAAGAATCGAGACAGCCTAGCAGAAGGGTGGAGAGCACGTGCACAACTGGCGTGATGGGACTGTCAGGTGTCACAACCTGTAGTTGGACCTTACCACGTGGTTTCTTTGAGCATCTCATTGTTTTTTGGGAATGGCATTCTTTCAGCAGATGCATGACTTTCTTCAGACCCTTCTCCTGGAATCTTGATTGAAGTATGCATCTGTGACACCCTGGCAAAGCCAGGTTGTCACAGAAGGAGTTAATCCTCCTTGGTAACCTGATCCCACGCTAGTGCAGCAGGCCAAACCACCTCCCCCAGTGTAAGAGCAAAACAGAGCAGGAGGGGAGGGGCTGGGGCAGAGTGTGTGGCGAGAGAGACAGGAGAGGAGCCCGGAGTTGTAGCTCCCAGGCTGCTACAGAAGCATGCTCCAAAAGGGCCGGGACAGGCTGTTAGTGAGGAAGGGGCCAGAGGTAGCCGAGGCAGGGTAGCAGCCCGCCGGTACCAAGGGTGACCCGGATCACTGCAGGGGAGTGGACTCCCCGTTCCCGGCTGAGGAGAAAGATAAAGAGTGGAGAAAGAGGCACCTGGCTGCAGGGAAAGAACAGGGGCTGCTGCACCGTGTGTGCGACACTAACACCCTCCGTACCGAAGGCTGCGGACTCCGGCAGTTTCTGGTTAATTCCGGACTCTGTGTGAATTTCCTTGCAAAGCGAACTGTGAGTAACAACATCCCCCGGTCCAACTGGATGCACAGCTCTCAGACCGTCTCCATCTCCTCCCTGCACCACCTCACCAAGGTCCCGGGACACCAACACCCTACCTGTGGAGGGAAATCATCACCTTGCTGCCCACCACCATCCCCAGGATCCGTTAACCGGCAGCGGCGGTGCTCCGTTACCTCACCGCACACCACGGGTGGCGTCACGGACAATCTCCCTTACCTAATCCCCTTCTTACTGTGGAGCCTGGGATCACAGACCAGGTCGCGCCACCGTGATACCCACAGAAGTGACCCCGTGGCCCGGATCTGAGTACCCCTGATCCCGGGGCGACCCACATCGTTGATGAGGTTCTTTTATGGATAAATACGTAGGTATTTATAAAACAGATCAGAATTTCTTGAGTATGGAGTGTTGTCACCATACCTAAATTGACTGCGGGAAGGAACACTGTCTAAAGCGGGCTTTACATGCTACGATATTGCTAGCAATTGCTAGCTATATCGTACGCAAAAGCACCTGCCCCCGTCGTGCATGCGATTTTGTATGAACGCTGCCGCAGCGAACATTATCGCTACGGCAGCGTCACACGCACTTACCTGGTCGGCGTCGTCGCTGTGACTGCCGAACAATCCCTCCCTCAAGGGGGAGGGACGTTCGGCATCACAGCGACGTCACCGCGACGTCACTAAGCGGCCGGCCAATCAAAGCGGAGGGGCGGAGATGAGCAAACCGTAACATCCCGCCCCCCTGCTTCCTTCCGCATTGCGGCCGGCGGCAGGTAAGGAGACGTTCCTCGCTCCTGCGGTGTCACACACAGCGATGTGTGCTGCCTCAGGAGCGACGAACCACATTGATAATCAACCATTACCGATTTTTGGTTTTGGGACGACCTCTCCATGGTGAACGATTTTCCCCATTTTTTAAGTCGCTTAAGGTCGCTGGTAAGTGTCACACGCTGCGATATCGTTAATGACGCAGGATGTGCGTCACTAACGTGACCCCGACGATAAAACATTAACGATATCGTAGCGTGTAAAGCCCCCTTAACTCTAACTGACATTCAATTTGTCCCTTACACACTTTACCAATTGCTAGAGTTGAAGTACCCAGGCAAATATGGTACCTAGGAAGCGGGGACCTGTCCCTAGGGGACCTTACTCTTTTTCCCCAGTCCCACAACTTGACACATCTTAGAGCTCTAATACAAAAGTACATTTGGTTTGAATGCATATAGAGACTTAAGCTAAAATAGCATATAATATATGGCCATTTAAATGGCCGCGGCGGGGAACACGATCACAAGGAGCCGAAGGTCGCCAAGGTACCGACGGGTCATGTGATGAATCCAGTTGCTATCAAGACGCATTTCCTGTGAGAACCGACAGAGTACCAACTCTCACAGGAACGCTGCATTTTTGGTGATCAGAGCTGTGCAGGTCTGATAAGCAGAAATGAACAAGTGATCAGACTGTGCAGACATAAAGCCCCTAGGGGAACTAGTAAAATAAATAAAAAAATGTAAAAAAAAGTTTTTAAAAAAATAAAAACCTAAAAGTTCAAATCACCCCCCATTCGTCCCATTGAAAATAAAATAGTTTAAAAAATTAAAGAATATATACATATTTGGTATTGCCGCATTCAGAAATGCCCAATCTATCAAAATATTAAATTAACTAATCTGAATGGCACACGGGGTGGTGAGAAAAAATTCCAAATGCCAAAATTACGTTTTTTGGTTGCACAATTTTTTTTAAAAATGCAACAACAGAAAATCAAAACATAGCATCTGTACAAAAATAGTATATTTAAAAATGCAAGCTAAAGACGCAAAACATAAGCCATCATCGAAGCCCAGATCCCAAGAACTGAGAATGCTTAAAATGGCACCAAAAGCGCCGTTGTTTTTTTTTAACAAACTTCTGAATTTTTTTTAACCCCTTAGGTAATATTAAAAGTTTACATGTTTGGTATCTAAAAAGTGATACCAACCTGAGACATCATGATGACACATTTGTCCGATATGATTCCATGCTTCTTTTCCTATCTTAGTTCATGTAACAATACACTTTAGGCCCCTTTCACACGTCAGTGATTCTGGGACGTTTGTGCTTTTTTTTAAACGTACCAGAATCACTGACATACGCAGACCCATTATAATGAATGGGTCTGCTCACACGTCAGTGACTTTTCACTGCACGTGTCTCCATGCGGCGTACCCGCGTGTGCGTGATTGCCGCACGGAGACATGTCCATTTTTTTCTGGCATCACTGATGTTCCACGGACCACGCAGTGGTGTGGTCCGTGAAACACGTGCCAGAAAAAAACGTGCTTTTAAAATAAAAAACATTTTTACTCACCCGGCGTCCAGCGATTTCCTCTGCAGCCCGTGCAGCCTGCTGCTTCTGAGCCGGCTCATTATTGTTGCGCATATTCATTATGCGCGACACAGCCGACCCGGAAGCAGCTGCTGCGGGGGTCAGCGCCGGCCGGATGCTGCACCGCGGGAGCGATCAGCACCATGGCCAGCGGGAGCGCGCACAGGTGAGTTGATTTCTAAGTGCAATCACGGGCCACGGAGAACGGAGCCCGGATTGCACTTAGACAACCCACGTGTGCCGTGAATCACAGCACACGCAGGGACATGTGCGTGTTTTACACGCCAGTGAAAAACGTCACTGTTTTTCACTGACGTGTGAAACGGGCCTTAGTTAAACAAAGATTTACAGAAAAATAAAGAATTTTCTAAGATACACACTCTCCAGTCCTTCACAATTCAAAAGAGTAACATGCTCTCCATGTTGTTTACTCAAGTTCTCCCTCCCCTATTGCAATAATTATTTGGTTTATTCAGCTCTATTGGAGCACTTACCATATTATACAGTAAAAGTGAAAGAATTTTTATATAGCCAGCTTCATAACTTTTGGGTACTGGCTGCTTTCAACATCAGACACCCACTTGAAGATGCCATGAAGAACAGCGACCATGGTATCCAAGTGATTATACATTGGATTGATCTCTTTGGATTGGGCTGATGGGTTAATTAATAGTAACAAAAGGTATATATGGGGGCACATTTCGGATCTTAAGTATGGAGACCACCCAGAATTCGATGTACTTGACTTATTGATACTTTATTGTTACGAGGGGGATACGGGGAAGCGTGCCAAGATGGGAAATGGACAGCTTCCACCGGTCAAGGTCCACTGTGCGGTGTAAGGGACCGCTGCTATGGTCAGGAAAGAGTGAGCGGGTTGCTGCTAGTGATCGTCTGGAACGTCACAGACGATCTATGTACACCGGTCCGCCCTAACCCGTGAGGGTTGTATGGCTCGGGGCTTCTCATACGGTGTACCTGTTGCACGGGGACGCACAGAGGTGCCTACACATGTGTGCCAGCGGGAGTCACAGGAATATGGCACGGGGGTAGCACAGAGGTGGCCACGCACGTGTGCTTCAGAAACCAAGTGAGTCCGACAGAGACTCGAGGAGCTCACCTGGGACAGGAACACAGCCTGCTAAACGGGATACTGCCGGAGCAGCAAGGCAGGGGCAAGACCTGCAAACTAGGTGCTGCCTGAGCAGCAAGGGCAAAGCCCACAAAAGACAATAGTGCCTGAGCAGTGGCGTGGCAGCACGCTGCCAGACATCCAAACATAGAAGGACGGTCGCGCACCGCCATGATGGCAGGGGGAGCTTTTAAGGAGGTGTAGCTCCACCCAAGGGCGGGCGCGAGACAGGCGTGACCCAATCAGGGTTCGTGACGTCCTGGCCCAGCCAGTCAGGATTCAGCACATCACCAGCCTCGTCATGGGGCCGTGTGATATCAGTGAGCGAATCAGAAGACGTCACGTGGAGCACATGCTCATCCTCCTGCCTCTGGGTCATAAAGGCGGGATCCTCGGTTTCACAATGTGCAGAGACATGGGAAGTCTTGCTGCTTCCCTGAGCATCTATTCTTTGCACACTGCGCAACCTCCCAGAGCCTCTGTGATGCTGAGCAGGAGAGCTCGTGGCAGACAAGGGATGGGGGACCACCTCATTCCTTGCAACAAGAGAGCCACGACGTGTAACATTACCCCCCCCGTCTAGGGCCCCCCCCCGCCTGCGCTCGAAGGCTGCCACCAAACCCGGGGCGTGGACATGCTCCTCCAATTCCCAGGACCTATGCTCCGGTCCACGACCGACCCACTCCACGAGGAAGTACCTCTTGCCCTGTACAATTTTTGTTCTTACTAGCTTCGCTACTTCAGGGTCGTCGGACGAGAAGCCAACCTGGGACAGCAGAGACCCCGAGGTTTTAGGTCGTACGGGTTTCAGAAGAGATACATGAAGAGTATTAGAAATAGCCCAGCATGGAGGGAGCTGGAGTCGATATACCGCCGGGGTTACCCGTTCTATTACTGTAAACGGACCCAGGTACCTAGGAGCGAACTCGGCTGTCTGTACCGGAAGGTAGATATGTTTAGACGACAGCCACACTAGGTCCCCAGGTGCGAAAGATGGCGCAGAGTGAAGAAGACCCGCAGGTCTCTGCCTGAACGGTTTATTATACGCATACGAGGTACAGACTTGCCTATTCTCCTGTACATCCTGGGCTACCTCCGACCCCCAATAATGCCTGACCGCAGGGTCTCTGGTCCTGTCGACCCTGAAGTGACCCCTGCCTTTGGAGGCACGATCCCATGACAGCACATCATTCCGTGAGTCAGGGGGAATGAGGGTCTTACCAGGTGGCACCTGGTCTAGGGAAACGGAAGTGACCCTCCTCACGCTGACCGGAGGTGGAACAAGACACTGTGTTTCTTCCGATGGTTTCGAACATCGGGTGTCTACATGTCCCCTCTGCCCACAGGTAAAGCAATCGACCGACGGCCGAGAACCTGTGGTAGAGGAGACCACTGTGGAGATTTCCATTGGCTCCACAGAATCGTCAATAGAGCTGGCTGGGAGGCCTGTCTGGTGGGGAAGGGAAGTCATAGACTCTGTAGATCAGGTAGACGTGGGTGCTGAAGAGACCTCGAGCCTCCGCTCCGCGTGGCGGATGTCGATGCGAGAGGCAAGCCGAATCAAGGACTCTAAGGTGGTCGGCACGTCACGCGTGGCCAGCACGTCTTTGACGAACCCTGCCAGACCCTCCCAGAACACAGGGACCAGGACTTTATCTGGCCAGTCCAGCTCTGCGGCGAGTGTCCTGAATTGCACCGCAAAGTCCCCGACTGAAGTGGACCTCTGCCGAAGGCGTAGGAGCCGCAGCGTGGAGTCGTGGGTGACTTGAGGCCCGAGGAACACCTTTCTCATGGCCTCAAGATAAACTGGAAGGTGCTTCACCACCCGATGTCCGCGCTCCCACAACGGCGTGGACCATTTTAGCGCTTTCCCTGTGAGCAGGGACTGGACGAAGGCTACCTTCGCCTTCTCAGTAGCGTAATCAGTCGCGGACAACTCCAAATAGGTAGTAACCTGGTTTATGAAACCACGGCACTCGGAGCCCTCCCCGCTGAAACTCTCTGGGAGCGCAAGGCGAGGCGACCTTCCGCACAATTCCACAGCCTGAGTAGCCACCTGGGTGGCGACTGTTGCTAGAGCAGCCTTATCGGGGGAAGACCGCTCCACTGCTGCCAATCGTGACTCCAACTGCTGCACATAACGCAGCAACTGCTGCTGCTCTTCCGCCATAGCCATACCTTTGGCGCGACCGTAATGTTACGAGGGGGACCCGGGGAAGCGTGCCAAGATGGGAAATGGACAGCTTCCGCCGGTCAAGGTCTACTGTGCGGTGTAAGGGACCGCTGCTATGGTCAGGAAAGAGTGAGCGGGTTGCTGCTAGTGATCGTCTGGAACGTCACAGACGATTATGTACACCGGTCCGCCCTAACCCGTGAGGGTTGTATGGCTCAGGGCTTCTCGTACGGTGTACCTGTTGCACGGGGACGCACAGAGGTGCCTACACACGTGTGCCAGCGGGAGTCACAGGAATATGGCACGGGGGTAGCACAGAGGTGCCCACGCACGTGTGCTTCAGAAACCAAGTGAGTCCGACAGAGACTCGAGGAGCTCACCTGGGACAGGAACACAGCCTGCTAAACGGGATACTGCCGGAGCAGCAAGGCAGGGGCAAGACCTGCAAACTAGGTGCTGCCTGAGCAGCAAGGGCAAAGCCCACAAAAGACAATAGTGCCTGAGCAGTGGCGTGGCAGCACGCTGCCAGACATCCAAACATAGAAGGACAGTCACACACCGCCATGATGGCAGGGGGAGCTTTTAAGGAGGTGTAGCTCCACCCAAGGGCGGGCGCGAGACGGGCGTGACCCAATCAGGGTTCGTGACGTCCTGGCCCAGCCAGTCAGGATTCAGCACATCACCAGCCTCGTCATGGGGCCGTGTGATATCAGTGAGCGAATCAGAAGACGTCACGTGGAGCACATGCTCATCCTCCTGCCTCTGGGTCATAAAGGCGGGATCCTCGGTTTCACAATGTGCAGAGACATGGGAAGTCTTGCTGCTTCCCTGAGTATCTATTCTTTGCACACTGTGCAACCTCCCAGAGCCTCTGTGATGCTGAGCAGGAGAGCTCATGGCAGGCAAGGGATGGGGGACCACCTCATTCCTTGCAACAAGAGAGCCATGACGTGTAACGCTTTATCTTACAATATCTTTAACCGCTTCACAACCTTGGACGTACTGGTAAGTCCAAGTTCATGTCTGTCCCTTTAATGCAGGCTTGTGCGGCAAGCCCACATCTTTCCCCACACATGTTGGCTGACCTAACCAGCCGACATGTGCAGCTAACAGATAAATCCCGCTTGTAATTTCTGACAGTGGGATTCAACGTACTCCAGTGGGGAGCATATAATTCCCTACCCAAAACATGATTGTGGGGTGCCAATAGGTTGTCATACTAGTCGAGAGTCATCTGATAACCACTGTCACTGTCATGACGTAGCTCCTGTGAACCGGATGAGCGCCAGTATTCACAGGAGATCAGCATTTCTGCTGTTCAGAATGGTAATGAACCATTGCTTTGAACAGCAGAAGCCATAGCAGTACATGAGCTTCAAGTCCCCAAAAGGAAACTAGTAGAATCAATAAACAGTGTAAAAAAAAAGTTTTTCAAAATATGAAAAAAAATAAAAAACATAAGTTCTTTTGCCCCATTGAAAATAAAACAATTAAAAAATACAACACATATTTGGTATTGCCGGTTTCAGAAATGCACGATTTTTCAAAATCTAAACTAAATTAAGCTGATTAGTAAGGAATGTAGCGAGAAAAAAATGCCAGAATTATCTTTTTTGGTTAGTGTAACATTACAATAAGAGGCAATCAAAACATCCCATCTGCCCAAAAATGTATAATTAATAACGACAGCTCAAGCCGCAAAAAAAAAGCCATCACTGAGCCCCAGATCCCTAAAAATGAGAACATTATGGGCCTCAGAAAATTGTGACAAAAGCGCAATTCTTTTTTTTTTTCTTTTATCGCTTTTGGAATTTTTTTTTCACTACTTGAATGAAAATAAAACTACAGTGGAACCTTGGTTAACGAGAACAATCCGTTCTGGGAGTGTGCTTGTTAACCAAGTTACTCGTTCAGCAAAGCAAAATTTCCCATAGGAAATCATTGCAATGCAGACAATTCGTTCCACAACTAGTTAAATGTCCCATCCTGGTGCCCTATTGTGCCATTCCACACACGTACAAACACGCACAAACACGCACAAACACACACGCACAAACACAGATTATGCTCACCTTACCTTCCGTTCCCTCGCTGGTCTCCTGGAACTTGCAGTTCACCCGTACAAGACGTGTATCGGGTAACCAAGGCGACCGATGCCGGAACTTCTGAACTCAGCGCGCTGCCTTTGAGTATCGCCTGACAGAGGAAGTTCCTCCCTCATCACGATGGTTACCAGATACACATCCTGTGGAGGGAGGACCTTCCCCTGTCAGCCGCTACTCAAAGGCAGCGAGCTGGCAATCAGAGGCAAGCGGCTCCTGCCTTTGACATCAGCGTGCTGAGAGCTGAAGGTCCGGCAGTGGTCGCCTTGGTTACTCGATACATGCAAGTTCCAGGAAGTCGGCGAGGGAACGGAAGGTAAGGTGAGCATAATATGTGTGTGTAAGTGCGTGTTTCTTTGTGTGTGTTTGTGCGTGCTTGTGTGTGTTTGTGTGGACTTCAAGAGCATGTTAGAGCGCGGTGGATGTACGGAACCGGAAGTGTGTGCGGTGAGTATTTTGCTCATACAGCAAGGCTTTCTCATAAACCGAGTTACAAATTTACAGAAAGCCTTGCTCGTTAGGCGAAATACTCGCTAACTGGGTTACTTGTTAAGCGAGGTTCCACTGTATACATAATTGGTATCTACAAACTCGTACGGACCAGAGAAATTATACTGCCAGGTCAGTTTTATTATATAGGGAACATAGTAAATAAAACACCCAAAAAACAATCATTGAATTTTTTGCAATATCACTGCACTTGTAATTTTTTCCTGTTTCCCAGTACAATATATGGCAGAGTGAATGATGTCATTCAAAAGTACAACTCGTACCACAAAACAATAAGCCCTCATATGGTAATATTGATGGAAAAATACAATAGTTATGACTCTTGTGTGGCGCTCCTGAGGCTCCAGTCACCACAGAGGTACTGCACCTCAGCCAGAGGTGTGGTATCTCATTCCCAGGTAAGGAGGAGGTCACAATACACACAAACACACACTCTTAATTTAGGCCTTAGGGCGGCTTTGCACGTTGCGACATCGCACGTGCTATGTCGGTGGGGTCAAATCGAAAGTGACGCACATCCGGCGCCACTTTCGACATCGTACTGTGTAAATGCTAGATGATACGATAAATGAGTGCAAAAACGTCGTTATCGTATCATCATTGCATTCACCGACATTTCCATAATGCCGTTGCAGCGACAGGTACGATGTTGTTCCTCGTTCCTGTGGCAGCACACATCGCTGTGTGTGAAGCCGCAGAAGCGAGGAACATCTCCTACCTGCCGCCAGTGGCTCTATGGAAGGAAGGAGGTGGGCGGGATGTTTACATCCTGCTCATCTCCGCCCCTCCGCCGCTATTGGCCGCCTACTGTGTGACGTCGCTATGACGCCGCACGACCCGCCCCCTTAGGAAGGAGGCGGGTCGCCGGCCAGAGCGACGGTCGCAGGGCAGGTGAGTGCATGTGAAGCTGGCGTAGCGATAATTTTTGGAGGTGGAATTTAGCTAGTGGGAGCAGACTGTAGAGCAATAGCCAGTCAGGAAGTGGACGCGGAGGAGAAAGGTCCTGGGGTCTGGAGCTGGACCAGCTCGTCCCAGGATCAGGGAAGGAGTCCCAAAACCACGGGAAATGCGCCATACACCCGTGGGCTCGCATCCACAGCCGGTATACCGGTGTGGAGGGACTTGGCCACAAAGGGGACTGGCCCCTCAACTAGTGGAGAACTACAATGCAGCAAACCTGAGGCTGAGGCTACTTCAAGTACCGAAGCCACATCTACACACATCTAGTGAACAGGTGACCACATAAGACCAAGGGACAAGACAAGATAGCCACTCACAAAAAGGATCTGTGGACACTGGCTCAGGGCTCTGTGTCAGGCGCTGGTCAGGTGGGAGAGGCCAGCGCAGGATACGACCAGGGAAGGAACACAGAAGGGTGTACCGGGTGTGCCTCCGAACTACTTGGGGTTCGACTGGAGCCCATCACAGCAGGACCCAGCACTCAAAGGGCAGCCTCTGACTAGTCGTGATAACCTGGAACTATTAACTGTGAATAAAGACCTTGTGACTGCATTCCTGTGTTGCCCAGTTATTACCTACGCCTCTGGCCCTACACCCGGCCATTACATCCTATCTCCCATCGACAGCCCCAGGGCCCAGCTTTACCTGTGGAGCGCTATACCAACTCAGCTGCATCACCACCGGCCCCAAGGGAACTGAATAGCAGCGGTGGCACCTATCTTGCCGCACACCACAGGTGGCATCACAAATTCATCTCCCCTTGTAAATACTATTTCCCCATTTCATTAATGACACCACCGGGGGCACAGAGCCGGGCCCTGTCACCATGACATCCTCCAAGCAGAAATCAGAGCTGGCCCAGTTCCAAGTGCCCCCTAGGCCGCAGTGGGCGTGTCATATGGAAGAAAAAACGAAAAAGAAAAGCAGAAAATCCCCAGGTGGCGAAGGGGTTAGAGGGCACACCAGCAACCAACAACAACCAGTCCTCTTAAACACCTTTGAAATACATTTTATTGAGAGAATTAGAAGACATTTTGTTTTTTTATCCACTGAAATTAGTTATTTTACTATATGGAGCATAATTCTATATCGCTATTATAATGAATGAGTTTTTCTAAAAATGATGAATAGCCGTGCTGTGCTCACGTCAGGACCTTCGCCGTTCCGCTACTTTAACCAAGTAAAGCTGCAGACTGTGTAAACAGGCCACTGTGCAGTCATGTTTATAATAATTGGTTTAGTCTATTAATTAAACCATTGCCGCAGGGATAATGCCCCTGATAGGTTTGTTGTGATAGTATCCTTAATGAGGTCTTATGATTAATGGGCTCTGTTTACTCTGTTTTATAAAGCTATGGATCTTTCCTACTTAGGGTTATTTCTAACACTGTATAATTGCATTCCGCTATAACCTTCGGTACTGTGAGCTATAACAGCCTTTTCAGTCAGTCAGATCTAGTTGGTACATAGTGAACCTTGATAATTCAATCTGTAACAAAGAAAGAATGCCATGGGCTAGTGTTCTGTTCCTACTCAATATGGATGGAAGACCAGCTGGCATTACCTTCATTTACCTAGTGTTTCATTATACAAAGGAATTTATCATTATTTACTAGGCAACATGATTTGACTTGTAGCCATGTTTAGAATGCAAACTAATGGAATATCCATTGTTTCTAGGTACTGTTTGGAAGTTAAAAGACATGCAATAAATAAATTTAATTTTTAGTTGCTTACATGTATCATTTTAATTACTCCCACATTAATATGTATTGAACACAGATTCCACAGTAATTACCATATATTCTTATAAATGTCTGACAGAGTTGGGGCCTAGTGATGTGGAGTCTTCCTATATTTACCGTATTTTTCGCTTTATAAGACGCACCTAATTATAAGACGCACCCCCAAATTTGGTGAAGGAAAAGAGAATTTTTTTTAATGTTAAATGGGGTCCATCTTATAATGCCAGTGTCCCTCTAACAAATCATATAGGGTATATGTCCCTCATAGCCCCCCATCCTAAAATTAGCCCCCTTAATCTGGATATGGCCCCCTTATATTGAATATAGCCCCCTTGTGATGGTACACGTTCCCCTGTGCTGCCTATGGCCTCCTATGGATAGCATACATTCCCCTGTGCTGCCTATGGTCCCCTATGGATTGCACATGTTCCCCTGTGTTAGATTAGGCCCCCATGCTGCTGCCCATGGCCCCTATAGATCGCACAAGTCCCCCTGTGTTAGATATCGCCCCCATAGTGCTGCCCATGGCCCCTATATAGATCGCACAAGTCTCCCTGTGTTAGATATCGCCCCCATAGTGCTGCCCATGGCCCCTATATAGATTGCACAAGTCCCCCTGTTAGATATCGCCCCCATAGTGCTGTCCATGGCCCCTATATAGATCGCACAAGTCCCCCTGTGTTAGATATCATCCCCATAGTGCTGCCCATGGCCCCTATAGATCGCACAAGTCCCCCTGTGTTAGATATTGCCCCCAGGCTGCTGCCCATAGTAAAATAAAACACTCTTTCCTTACCTCCTCCAGCGTTTATCTCCCTCCTGTCTCCCTCCGTGCTTCTCTTCCTCCACTTCCTGGTTCTCAGTGCGGTCATGTGATCAGCACAGCAGACTGAGATCTCTGCCTGCCTGATCACAGTGGAAGCAGGGACACGGGGAGAAACGCTGGAGGGGGGAAGGAAAGCTTTTTTATTTTAGAATGAGCAGCAGCCTGGGGGCAAAATCTAACACAGGGGGGGCATGTGCCATCACAGGGGGGCGCAGGCTCATAAAATATGCACCGCTACCCCAGCCCATCACCGCGTGCGATTTCAGCACCATTGGAGATGGACAGCGGCTGTGCATATTATATAAGCGGGTGCAGGAGATCAAAGGCTGCAGCCCGCAGCGTTCCCCTGCGCTCCAGAGCTGCTGCCCCCACCTCCCCTGGACCCTGCAGTGTACATATATATATACTCCCCCCGTATATTCGGCTTATAAGACGCACCCCCTACTTTCCCCCAAAATTTGGGGGAACAAAAGTGCGTCTTATAAAGCGAAAAATACGGTAATTAACTAGATCAATTGGCTCTGCACACCAAAAACAAGCCGCTCTTTTGGGTTCCAAATGGATCCTTGTTAAATGTGTTCACCCACAGGTGAGACCATGCACTGACAAGGAAAAGTGTAAGAATATTTTGAACTGTTGACTTTCAGTCTCCATATCTCACCATCCACTACAGCTTTGAGCATGAGACTACCGTCATTTTATAGACAACCATCTTGGCTATCACATACATAAATATGACTTGGATCTATTTTGAATATGAATAGTTATGTAGATTCCTATCATGTCACTGCATTGTTACTGTTTTGCTCCTAAAAATCTAAATTTGAATGTTTATTATCTTGTTAGTACTTTGTAAATCCACCTTTAGCTTTCTACACTGCCTGGATCCTTCTGAGCATACTCTCAATGAGATTCAAACATGTCTAAACAGAAATCTGGCCCCAGGTCTCTTCTACATGATCCCGATGTAGGTGCATACTGGTCGACTCTCTTCGGTACAGTGAAGAAAATTCGTATTTGATACACTGCTGATTTTGCATGTTTTTTCCACTTACAAAGAATGGAGAATTCTAAAATTTTTATTGTAGGTACACTTCAACTGTGACAGACAGAATCCCCCCCAAAAAATCCAGAAAATGTTATTGTATGAAGTGTATCAAAAAAAATTTTTCTCACTCTATGTACACAGCTTGTTCTTCAACTCTACCCTCAAGTGTTCAATTGGGTTGAGGTTTGGGGACACCAATACATCACCTCTATTTTATTTTCATTGAACCATTTGTTTGCCAATCTCGATGTATGCTTTGGGTCATTATCTTGCTGGAACACAATGTCGTCCTTTTCATGCCCATAGTACTCGAGTGCACAAAGTAACTTGTCTTATGGGATACTCTCATACAGTATTGTCCAACAATGAGACCACTATTAATACTGGTAAGTATCCAACAACTTTGGCCGCAAAAAAAATTATATAGACCAAAAAAGCAAGCCCCTTAAAATTCAAATTTTATTCATGCAGTTAAAACAACCCCAAACAAACAAAACACATATCTGGGACAACCAATCCCAAATTCGCCAATATACAAAGAGACCCCTCTGTAATTAGGAGGTCACAATAGTGAAAGAGGGAGAACTAAACTGTCCCTTTCAAACAAACGGTTAATACTGTCTATTAAATAATCAAGCAATGTGAATGAGTTCCAAAGTCAATATTAATCAATTAATTAATTATTAATTAATTAGTGCAACCAGGGTATGGCCACTGGATCCCTATAGTGGCCCTGCCTTACCGCGGAGGTTGGCACCCTAGACCTAAGCGCAGTGGCGCCCCCGCTCAACGAGGACTCACCCTACTTTCCCTTCGCTAATCTATTGTGCAGCTGATCTGGGAAAGGAGGGGGTGAGGGAAGGTTGCACTTGTGGAAGACACTCAACCAAGGATCTCATACAAACATAGTAATAGAAAAGTAGAGGTTCAGTGATTAATAGTGTTAAAGATGGACCATATCAGCAGAATTGTTACTTTCCAAAAAATAGGCACATAATTAATCATTGAGTGCTTAATCGTTCCACTCATAAATGTCTGCACATGCCCAAATGGAATCTAATTAAACAAATAAGTATACAAAAGTGCATAAATGCCTTAATCATATCTCTTGGAATACATGAAAATATTCAATGAACACCTCCTGTGTACAGACAAAAATGGAGACAATGGGAATTTTTCTTGGCATCAAACCAAGGTAAATGTTACCCTAAATATATAAAGTCTCCCAGAGACTCAATAGTCCCATAGCAATCCTCCCCAAAGATATATTGGGAGACGTCAGACCGTACACGTTATTGAACAGTAGGTGCACACTTCACAGAAGGCAGAAAAATCATACACTTTCACAGAAGGCAGAATGAGCTTCACAGAAGATGGTATATACAGTGGAATATGATAAAGTTGATAAGGTCCAAATAACCATAATAGAAATCTCCAAATGTAAACATAGTACTTAGCTTATTTTAGAAGTCCTATGAATGATGTAAATACACCAGGGTCCAGATCGACACCTCAAAACATTGCCCAACGCGTTTCCCCCCGATTAAGAGTCACATCGGGGTTCATCAGGGGCTCCCTATTAGGGTAAGAGACACTGGCTACAATCCGCCACGTGTGGAGCTTGGTCACCGTCACCGTCGTCCCGGGCTGTATAGACGGCGCCTGTGTTTAAAAATGGCGCCAGACGCCGCCCACAACTCCGGAGAACCGGAAGTGAGGTTACTACACCATCGTCATAGGAAATGACGTGGGTTAGAAGGTCCAAATATGGAGCGCTGGCAATATGGAAAATCCCCGGAAGTGACGCTGGTAAAAGCCAACGTCACAGGAAGTGATGTCAGCGGGCTTCATATCGGAGCGCTGTTTGTGTTGCGCACGTCCTGGAACGCATCATGCGTTCCAGATCTATATATCAATAGGGGGAGTAACGTGCACGACCACAGTAAGCCTCCCTGAAGATAAATAGCACTGACAATACGTTCCGCCCATACAGGACAGAACGCAAGTCAAATCGTCCCAAGGGATTACCATATGTATCGAGCGCAATCAATTCATTCAAGTGTCTCCCTTTATCTCCCAGGAAGATGCAATATTTATTATTTTCAGAGTGATTTAAAGAATCACAAAACGGACCTAACGGCATAACAATAGCCATATTGATATATAGTGGTAATAACCTCACCATCAGAAGTGGTATGGTAACCTAAGAACAATTATGGTTACACTGGTTTGAGGATATTGTGTAATTAAATGACAAAGGAAATGCATATAGGATCAGTAATAATATTGACCCATATTAAAATCCATGAAAATTATATCACAGATAATTAGGTGCTCATGAGAGAATCATTAATGAGCCATGGCTGTCTCAACTCAGGAAAAAATGACCATAATATATAAAAGGCTCTAGTCCAAAGTCGGAGGACCCCGGACACGGGTCAAAAAGGATAAGGGAAAAAAAGGGGGGGGAGGGGGTAGGTAAGGGGAAAGGACAGATTTGGCTGGCTAGATAAAACTAGAAAAGACCATTTGTTCGTTGAGACCGCTGGGATTGACTGAATCTAGCCAGAAAATCCAGCGAGTCTCCCTCTGCAAGAGTTTCTTGTCCCAGTCTCCCAAGCGGACTGATAGCGGGATCACCTCAATGACCTTAAATGAAATAGATCCAGGGTCACCATTGTGGCAACTATTTACATGACGGGCTATGGGGGTATCCCGTTTATTTCTGATGTCCCCCAGATGTTCACCAACCCTGACCTTCAGTTGTCTCTTAGTTTTGCCCACGTAATCTTTTGGACAACTACATGTACATAAATAGATTACGCCTTCCGTCTTACAATTGGCGAAGTGACGGTTTTTATAGATTCTGCCTGTGCAGGAACTTCTAAATTCTTTTGAGGGTGTGATATGCTTACAATATATGCAAGATCCATATTTGAAGGTACCCACCTCCCTCAGATCTAACCATGTTCCGCTTTTCTTAGGTGGAGCATAAAAACTATGGACGAGCTCATCCTTCAATGTTCTTCCTCTCTTGTATGTTATTGAGGGATGATCACAAATAGTATTGCCAATGTCTGGGTCACTTTTTAAGATGTTCCAGTGTTTCCTCAGTATGGACATGATCCTGCCATTCTGGTCGTCATACATACCTATCAGTCTTGTCAGATTGTTATTCTCATTCTTAGGGGTTGACACAAGAAATTCACTTCTGGTTTTAATTAGAGCATTTTGGTATGCCCGCTCGATTACATTTCCGGGATAACCCCGCTCTCTAAACCTACCCCTAAGATTTTCTGCCTGCCTATTAAATTCCAGGGTCGTCGTACAGTTTCTACGCAATCTCAAGAATTGACCTTTAGGAATGCCTGTCTTTAGAGTTCTGGGGTGATAACTCTCCCAGTTCAGAAGACTATTCGTGGCATTAGGTTTTCTATAAATCGTGGTACTCAGATTTCCATCTGGCTCCTTAGTTATTAAAACATCCAAAAACGGGATTTTATTGCCACCAATCTCGAAGGTAAATCTGAGACCCAAGTCATTGTCATTGAGATGCTGTATAAACTGTCTGAACAAATCAATCGAACCGGACCACACCACAAGAATGTCATCAATGTAGCGCCCCCAGAAACGAATTTGGGGGCACCACACTGAATCCTCCCCGGTAAACACCACTGCCTCCTCCCACCAGCCCAAGAGCAAATTTGCGTAAGTGGGAGCACAAGGGCTCCCCATCGCAGTGCCCCTGAGCTGGTGGTAGAATTTGGCATTAAAAATGAAATAGTTGTGTGTCAATATAAACCGAATCAGACGTAACATAAATTGGTTGTGTGTAGACATAGATACGCCCCGCATTCCCAGAAAATACTCAACTGCTTTAATGCCAACATCATGTGGGATACAGCTATAAAGAGATTCAATGTCAATAGATATTAAGATATCATCTGGGGCGGTAGTCAGTCCCTCAATTTTCCCAAGTAAGTCCAGTGTATCTCTCAAATGTGAAGGCAAGGCAGAAACAAAGGGGCGAAGGATCTTATCAATGTAAATGCTGCATTGTTGACACAATGCATTAACCCCAGAGACAATGGGGCGACCTTTCAAGGGGTTAACCCCCTTGTGCACTTTGGGGAGCGCATAAAAGGTCGCCACCATTGGGCATTTAGGGAGCAAAAAATCAAATTCCTCGGCCGAGATAAGACGTGACATTCGAGCTTCATCCAAAAGATCCCTAAGTTCTCTCATGTATACCGCAGTGGGATCTTGCTTAAGGGTCTCATAGGTATTCCGGTCTGAAAGGATCACCTGACACATAATGAGGTAATCCTTACGATTCATGACCACAACATTCCCTCCTTTATCGGAGGGTTTAATAACAAGTTCAGAGTTCGTGCCTAGATTTTGTATGGCCAATCTCTGAGCTCGAGTAATATTAGGTGAAGCTGGTGTAGACCTAGGATTTATCCTCTTGATGTCATCGCAGACTAATTTAAGGAAGATATCAGTGCTGTTAAATTCACTGATAGGAGGCATTCTTTTACTCTTAATTTTTAAATCAGAGAAGGGTCCCTCTCCTTCAGTTCTCCTACCTTCCTCCTCCAGGTCTACTAACATATTATAGTCAGATAACAGGTCCGGTGATATTCCCAACTGTTTACACTTCAGGCAGTCATGGTTAGCAAAAAACTTTTTCCATTTAAGTTTTCGAATAAATAAATTAACGTCCTTGACCCAAGCAAAAGCGTCAAATCTGACAGTAGGTACAAAGGACAGTCCAGATTTTAATACTGATCGTTCAATGGTGGTCAGTACATGGGAGGAGAGATTAACAATCTGCAAGTCATCAGGGGCTACTTGATCTTTTTGTTGTTGTACTGTTGAGGTTTCCGTCTCAAATCGTACGGGCCCAGATCTCGCATTTCTAAAAAAGAGGGTATTGACACTGGTAGTACAGAGGATAAAGAGGAGGAGGAGTCCCTAGATGTAGGAAATTGATCTCGAATGGGGGCCTGCAGGTTCCTCCTGTCTAGATTCCCCCTCCATCTTTGCTTAGGGGGTCCCCTATTCCTTGACCTCCTATTTTCTGTATCGGATGATTCAGCATCCGTTGAGGAGATATCCCCAGGTCGTTGTTCTTTAGTCAGAAAACTATACGCTTGTTTATCTTTAAAGTCCAAAAGATCTCTAATAAATTTTTTATGTTTTCTATCCTTAAGACTAATCCTGTACCTTTCAATAGTTGTTTTTAGTGTCATTTCTCTATTAACGAACTCTGGGTCCGTTTTATGTTTCAAAACCTCTTCAATCAATTTCTGCAGGTTATTGGCGGATTTTTCAAATGTGACTTTTTCCTCCTCCAATAATATATTCATGAACCTCAATGACGACGCTATAGATTCCTCCTCCCATTTAGCTAGAAGTCCATCTGACCTTGATCTATTAGCTGGAGCAATAGTAATTCTTAAACCCCTGGGTACGATTTTTTGTCTGATATAATTATCAAGGGACTGGACCTCCCACCAAGACTTAATATTCTCTTTTGTATGCCAATGTCAGATCTGAAAAAATGTTTCTTAATGAATGGCCCTGTACCGCATTAGCAAAAAAAATACCATATCATCAGGCTTCCTTCACCAAATTTGACAGTTACTTCAATTACTCAATCTGTTAGCCCCTTTTCCCTTGTGTCTCCCAGACCCATTAGCACCCATCATAGCCTAGTCTATTGACTTTTGTCTCATCATTCCAAATCACCCGTTTCCAATCTTCTATTGTCCACTTTTCGTACCTTTTTGTAAACTTGAGTCAACGCTTCTTATCATGATTTTTAAGTCTTATGGCCACCATTCCATACTTGTGTAATGTGCATTGCATGGTGCTTACCTGGATGTCCATGATATCACTATTAAGAAGTATACGAGACGCCTATGCTGTGGTGTTTGTCACATGATGAGCCAATTTGTTGACTCTGATATTTTGCCTGGACTTTTCAATGGATAGATGGACTTCATTTTGTATTCTTCCAACTCTCATTACACTCGCATGATGCAGCTTGGCAATTTCTTTGGGCCAAAAGACCGCTATCAATGAGCTGGATAATGCTATTTCTCTTTTCTTGGGAAATCTTCTTCATGGCTGCTCTTCGATTCGAACCAGTGACCTTTCACTTAGGAATCAACCTAATAACAAAATGAGCTATTAGGCATTGTAAGAACAGGTTGCAATTTGTAGTATACAAGGAGAAAAAGATTTTTCAAACACCAGGAACAAAACAGTAACAATTCATGGACATGACAAGAATCTGCATAACTAATCATATGCTAAATAGTTGCAAGTCAAATTCATGTATGAAATAGCCAAGTACTCTTATGCTCAAACATATTGTGGGTGGTGATATTTGGAGCCTGAAAGTCAAAAGTTGAAAACCTTGTTATCCCTGTGCTCGTCACTGTATTTATAGTAAAATCACCACAGTGGCCGAATTCCTGCCCACCAGCAGGAAGCCAATGGCAGAGAATTTCTCATGCTGAGTGAGTGGCATTCTTTCATCCTTAGTATGAACCATTCACAAAGTACAAGTGGCTGTCACTGTAATACTGACTCCCATTGTTCACAAAAGGAAGCCAACTTTCTGTGTTGGATCGGTCACGAATGACCCATTATCCCTAATACAGCCTACCTCTGGGATGTGCACCTATCTGATGAAAAGAAATCTCCCAGATGGTCTGGTCACTGGAGTCCACATACAGGTAGAGAGTGAATGAAGAGGTGGCTGTGAATGTGCATGGCTATTTCCATTCACTTATGGAAACAAGCTAGCTTGGCTGCTCAAGAGGGGCGGACATAACATTGGTGCAACCGGTGCAGCCGCAGAGGGACCTTAGAGGAAAAAGGGCCCACTTTTACCTTCAAGGCAGATAGAATTCTGCATTATAAGATGTTATTGGACTTCAAATATTGTTCTTGCACAGGGGCCCTCTTCTGTGTGTGTCCACTCCTATTGCTACAAATGACCCAAGTATAGCACACCCCTATAATACTCCAACCAGAAAGATCATAGCTGACTTTCAGTTGTGAAGGTAACCAAGTCACTTCACTTGTGTGGAAAGGTTTTTGCTGTGTGTGTGTGTGTGTGTGTGTGTGTGTGTGTATACACTGGGTGTGTGTGTGTGTGTGTATACATTGTGTGTGTGTGTGTGTGTGTATGTGTGTGTGTGTGTGTGTGTGTATACACTGGGTGTGTGTGTGTGTATACACTGGGTGTGTGTGTGTGTGTGTCTAATTTAACACTGATCCATTTGTGATTACAAAACGTGCATCAGGGGCTTGTGCCTTATTGTGCCTATAATTGTAGCAGTCCAGGTTACAATGTGTTCGTTCCTGCAGTTGGCTAGCATTGAGAATTTTGGCTGTAGTTCCTATTTAATAACATGGCATTATACAATAAAAGTTTACACACTTCATGATTGTAGTTAAATATGTTTTCCTGGTTTAATCACTTCTTGTAAAATATTATCACAGGCATTATTGTAATAAAGCAAAAATGTATTAATAGAATAATATATTCACATTTTTCCTGTATATTTTCATAAGTTTAGTGAAAAGTGTGATTCAGAATGTTATGCCTAAAGTTAAGATATTTCAGTTCAGTGGAGCTATTAAATAAAATTAATCTGGCTTAAATAAAAAAAATTGCTTGCTTTTTTAATTTACCTAGTTTATATGATTCTCAATGGAGTTTTTAAGATTTAATATAATTTCTATTAACAAAGAATTTAAAATGAATAAATATTCATACTGCCATGTATAATTACAATAGCAAGTTTAATAACGGCTTCAATTAACTTTAAAGGGAATTTATATTAACACTCTCATAGCTGTAGATGACACACAGCTCAATACCGCCAGTACTTATACTGACAAGACTCTTATGGTATGTGCACACCTATACATACACTTTGCATCAGCACACTGTGATTAATGAATACATGAACTCCAATATCCAATAAATATTAAAAATGTACAGTAGTTGTAATCAAAGAACACATAAGCCATTCAACCACTTCAAGGTGTACCAAAATATGGATAGTCCCTAACACAAGTGTCCTACTCCATGTGCCAAACCAGCCTCATCTGAGTGGGGAGGTGAAAGAAAACCAGGCATAGCTCTGAATTAAAACCTTGTGAGGAAGAATGTGTAGATAAAGGCATTAAGCCATGGTGGGGAGCACCCCTAATATGTACTGTAACAACAAAAAAAATTTGACCTGCACAATTTTAGTATTAAATTAAATCTGTCATCAGGCTTTTGCTATGTAATATGACAGCAGCTTGATGTAGACCCTGAGACCCTGATTCCAATGATGTATCATTTAGTTTACTGGGTGTAACAGTTGTGACATAATCAAAGTTTTTTCTGCTGCAGATTTAGCAGAGCTTTTAAGCCCCTCCCACATCTGTGTCAATTTTCTGTGTACAATGTATATTGACAGAGAGCTGCTAATCACTGGTCGAGGAGTTTTTGGACTAACAAGCATGCAACAGCGAGACAAATATTGATAATCTGCTGATTAAACTCTGAATTTATTGAAACAAGGACACAGAGCCGAGTAAGTGACACATAACCGTAATCAGGATCTCTTTCTTTTCAATGTTTTATTTATTAAGTTTTCTACAGATATAACATAACATTTCTCATTGGATTATATGGAAATCTCCGCAGTATAAGTTTCTAGTAAACAATGTCAGCATATAATATTCCAAGACAATGGTCATCATAAAATTTATACTGATACATCCGAAAATGGTAATTGAATATAACTAGTTCAAATATTAACCATTTAAACAGGTCAGTTTAACTACTAACAAGACAAAGGGAAGAGAAGGGGTCAGTAGGAGAGGGGAGGGTAAGGGGAGAAGAAATGGGTAGGCTCTGTTAGCATTCAAGTGAGAGAGAAAATGCTTGGTGAGAAAAAGGGCGGTTCATCGCTTTCTAAGGGCAATCTGGTTTCTGGTAACACTCGAGTGTGTCCTTTTCTGCTGCAATTACAGATAAATATTCTGTGGACTTCCTAAAAATCATCTAAGAGTTCCAACTCCTCTGGAAGGAATCCATGCTAAATTGGGAGAGAGAAGCCAATTCCTCTGTATGAAACAAGAGGTCAATTTTGTTGAGGACCTGTTTTTTAGACGGGATATTGGGTTGGGTGTAAGCCAAAGAGTGGGGACCAAAAGATTACATGTTGCGACAACAAAGGCCACCAGTTTTGACAGTGAGTTATTGGCCGG
Organism: Anomaloglossus baeobatrachus; assembly: GCF_048569485.1. Lineage (NCBI taxonomy): Eukaryota > Metazoa > Chordata > Amphibia > Anura > Aromobatidae > Anomaloglossus > Anomaloglossus baeobatrachus. The sequence continues at coordinate 594,611,268 of NC_134353.1, read as the reverse complement.
CCAGATCGGAAAATTGAGTAGCACCATTTCTGGGGTAAGTTGGACTTTACCGCCCACAAGGGACGAAACAAGCAGTGAGATGTCCTGCCAAAAGGAGCTAATTATCGAGCAACCCCACCATATGTGAATGTATGTGCCTTCCTCAACACCACACCTCCAGCACAATGAGGAAGAGGTTGGATGCCATTGGTGCGACTGCACTGGCATAGTGTACCACCTAGTTACCACCTTATATGAGTTTTCCTGGATTCTGATGCAGTGTGAAGGACCGTGTGAATGCCTGTAAATAAGATTGACCTGAGAATCAGAAAAGGTAATACCCAGGTCCTTCTCCCAGTTTCCCACAAAGGCCCTCCTTTTAGGTGCACTATCAGAGACTAAGAGACTGTATATTAGTGAAAGAACCTTCGTGGGAGACTTCAATTGAGAACACAATGCCTCAAACTTTGTGAGTGGTCTTAGTGTGCTTCCTTCTTGCTGCGAATGGCGAATAAAGTTTTTTATTTTATCATAATGGAGGAAAGTTAAATTGGCGAGTTTAGGGCGAGTACTCAACTTGTGAAATGTTAGTAGAACACCATCTTTTATTAACTCATGTACAGGGACAACAAGGCTAGGAGGCTCATTGTCAGTATTTGAGCTTGTGTTTGGGAGGCGAAGGTACAAAATATCTGAAATAAGGGTTAAGGGAGACCCATACGGAGCTAATACCTTTGCCAAAGTTCTCCACCCCAAGATCGTGGCCCTCATCAGAACATTAGAGATTTTCCTTTTTTGGTTGAGCCCAGGAGGTAAAAAGAGGAGGGAGCGAAGGGGAATCGGAGCCAAACAATCCTCCACATAATTCCATGCCTTCTCCTTGGGTTTCCGGAACCAATTCATTGCTCTGGTAGCTAGCACTACATGATAATATACACGGATAATCGGTGCTCCCATTCCTCCTCTATGTTTGGGTAAAGACAGGGTATGGTAGTTTATACAAGGTCTATTGTTGCTCCAAATAATTTTTCGAATAAGTGAGTTGGCCTAGGATAAGAAAGATTCTGGAACCTGAATTGGAAGCATTTGGAATAAGTAAACGAATTTTGGAAGGATTATACTTTTTACAAAGTTCTTCCGCCCTATCCACGACCGTAATCAGGATCTCAGCTCATACCTTATGCTGCTCTTAGAAAACATAGCAAAAAACCTTCTGACAGATACCTTTTAAGAACCAGTCTTACTTTGACTTTATCGAACAAGTTCCTTTGTTTCATGATATATTCACTGCATTGCAGAAGCCATCATTTTCACTATTTTTTTATTGACATGTCAATTAGTGGATGAGTGTGTTTGTCAATGGCACAGTTTAGGGGTACCAAAAATGTATTAACTAGATTTTAGAAACTTTTAATGGGGAGAAATTAAAAACAAAAAACATCAATACTGGAGTTTATTTTCTTTTTTATGCTTATCACTATGCTGCACAAATAAGTGTAAAATGTATTCATCGGTGAAACTATGTGAGTGGATATTTTTGGCATAAGTTTAATTTTTCTATAGGAAGACCTTTGAATGCATAGGACTTTTCATTACAATTTAGTTCATTCTTATCTTAGTCGGGATGAACAAGAAACAGCAATTCTTACATTGTTTTTATATTTTTTTACAGTATACATCATGTGGGACAAGTAATTATTTTATGGGACGATACCAGAGATGACTGAATTGTTTTTAGGTCATGAAATTTGTAGTTACCAGCTAATTTGAACAATTTAAGATTTGCCCAGATCGATAAAAAAATGCCTAGTGCAACTTCACACATGAACAAAGATGATATTAGCCAGAGAGCAAGCTCACATGATGTCACCCATGGCCACCCGGGTTTCCCCATAATGCCAATCAATGGAGACAATCACAACCACTATAAAAGATAAGGCAGAGAATGCAGTGCCAATTTTAAGGTTTTACAGCCTAGGTATAGTGGGTCAGAGTGCACAGCACATCATTAGAGCCAGGGCCAAAAAAGCCCAAAACAGAGAGTGATGTCTATTGCAGCGCGGAAGAACATAATAAAAAAGGAGAGTTATAGTCTCAATTTGTGAATAACAATACATGGATTCAAGACATAGGTAGGTTCAGGACCAGCAGAGTCTTTGTGACTGTGAATTGACCAGTGATATACTGCAATACAGTACTTTATAGAACACAATTCAATACAGTTAAAATAAAAATATTTAGTACAGTCCTATAAGACTTCAGAGTACTACACATTTTTATTTTTATTTTTTAAATGTAGCAGTACTCGTGAATTGTGCTGAATTGATTTGCTGGAAATCAGATTTTTAAAAATAAAATTGTTGCACCCAGCAAATTTGAATTTCAAAAGATTTGAACATCTCTGGTCAATATAATTACAGTCATACCCAATTTATACATTTACATATTTTTATTAATACTTTATCTCTTGTTAACAGATCTATATATGGAATTTTTATGTGAGTTATAGTTTTTATTGGGACCATTTTAAGATTTTTTTTGATTGTTTGAGCATTTTCATTTTTTGATTGTTTGATCATTTTATAACTCAATTATGATGAGGCAAGATGAAAAGAGGATTGTTCACTAATTTTTTTGTGTTGAACTAGACATAGGATATAATAGTGGCTGCAGAGTTGAATGAAACATTTTTTGTTTGTTAATTTTGCTCTTCAAAGTGGAGATTAGCAATCAAAGGATTTGACATCCAAAAAGTTAAATTTTCTTTTAATATAAGTGGGTGTTATCAGAGTTTTCACTGCGGGAGTATACTTCTCTTCCCTGTATGATACTGACCTCTCCAAAGCAAGCAGCAACAATCAAAGGTAAAAAGCACACGCATCAAGAATAGCTTAGAGTAGGTTTCTTAGTGTATGAGACATATAATGACATGCAGCCTGGTCCAATATCCTGCATAAATGAGTGTGGGGAGGGGCAGCACAGCTGAGTTTAGCTGTGTAAAATTACAAAACCTTCTATCAGCTCTTCTCCTCTCATAGCACTGTCACCTCTGCTGTACTGCTCTTTCACATAGTCTGTTTGGAGATGACAACTCAAAATGTCAGCATCAATCACACTAATGTGTGTTGTTCTCAAGTTGTAATCACTCTGAAGTGAGATTAGAGCAGGCTATCCTTATATATCTCACACAGGAGAAGTCCAGAACAGACAGCTTACTTCTGTATGAGAAGTAATGACAACCTGGGCTGATCTCCCTGCAGAGAAAGTACAAGTATAGTATAACATTAGTATGATAGCTGACACACTCAGTAATCAGGAGAGCTGATAGAAGGGTTTGTTATGTGACATAGCTAAACTCAACCGTGCTACCCCTTTCCACATTGACTTGTGCAGGATGTTAGACTAGGAGATCAGGACTGTGCATTTGAAACACTGAGAAATACTGATAAACCTGCTCTAAATAATTGGGGGGGGTGTTCTTGTTGTCTGAGTTTCAATCCTTGCTTATGGTTGTCAGCATCATACAGGGAGAAGAACTACACATCCTTAGGGAAAACAATCTAATAACACTCACTTGGATTAAAAAAATAAAATTAACTTATTAGGTCTCAAATACTTTGATTGCAACAGAGAGGTGAAATAAAAAAAAAAAATAGTATCATTACACTCTGCAGCCACTGTTACATCCTATGTCCAGTTCAACATAAAAAATGTGGTCAAATCCTTCTTAATAAGGATTACAATTTAAAATTAAGGTACTGTGTTTCCCTGAAAATGAGACACTGTATTATATTATTTTTTTTGTCTGAAAAAATGTGCTAGGGCTTATTTTTGGGGTAGGGCTTAAACTCTGGGAAACACAGCAGGGGGAATGTTTACCCCCTCAAAAAATGCAGACCCCCACCCCTTCCCAGGAGAATCATACTTACTAGACCCTGGGCAACTGCATTGCTCCCAGGTCCTCCTGGGATCTTCGGTGAGCACTCCCAGCAGGTATGCTCCACTCGGTCCTGTCCTGCTTCTGGCAGACATTCACATACATCAGATTGCGCACAGGCACTCATACATACACACACATCAGATTGCACACATACTTGCAGACAAACACTCACCACATCTGGTAATAACAATTGCTTCTGGCCGGCAGAGGAACCTGGGATGCAGTGCAGTGTAGCACAAGGACCTCTGTTGGAACACATAGAAGACCTGCAGTGGAACGCATCGATACATTCCACCTCAGGTCATTCATGTGTTCCACCATAGGTCCTTGTGCTCCACTGCACTGCGTCCCAGGTTCCCCTGCAAGCTAGAAACAATCAGTATCGCTGGATACGGTGAGTGTGTGTATGTGATTTGATGTGTGATTGTGTGTGCAATATGATGTGTGTGTGTGTGTGTGTGATCTGATGTGGGAGTGTGTGTGAGCTGATGCGTGTGGGTGTGTGATCTGATGTGTGTGGGTGTGCAATCTGATGTGTGTGGGTATGCGTTCCACCGAAAGTCCTTTATGCGTTCCACTGGATGTCCTTCCATTCGGCATCTGGTGAGTCTGATTGTGGGGTCTTCTGTCTTCTTTCTTCTCTCTTTTGAGGATGTCTGGTTTCTGTAATGAAGTGTCCTACAGTATTCTTTACCTTTTTTAGCTGCATGGACACTTCATTATTAAACCGCGACTAGGGCTTATTTTTGGGGTAGGGGTTATTTTTCAGCCTTACGCCAAGAATGCAGAAAATTCCTGCTAGGACTTATGTGGCGCCCCTGCGGCTTCAGGTGCCACAGAGTACTGCACCTCACTTAAGGTGCAGTATTCATCTCATTAACAACCACAACCAACACATAACATGGGGGTTCTCTCACTGGAACCGGGTTAGGGTAGGAGCTTGGGTAGCCATCATGAGGTATGGGACCTCATGCCCACTAGTTAGGAACCCGGGATGTGGGGCACCCACAGGGGGTAGTTAGGAGCCATCCGACATACAATAATGAGTCTGCACTGGACAGTGTTCATGTGAGGTCATACTTTGGAGGAGCAGCAGATAGCGAACAATTCAGGGCCCATGGTCTGGAGCTGGAGACTCGACCCGGGTTCTTAGGAAAAGAAGAGGAATCCCAGGATTCACGGGGAGTGCAGCAGGGACCCGTGACCTGTTCCACGGCCCAGGAGCTGGGGCGGAGGGAGACCATTGAAAGGAAACTAAGTTAAGGGACCGCCCATCACGACCTCCGAAGTATCCGGGATCGGCTGGAGCCCATCACAGCGGGGATCGGCACTTTCCAACGGCTGAATGTGTGAGGAGTGAGTAAAGAGATCTTGAACTGCACCGCTTGTATTGTTCCCTTACTGCCGGCGCCCACACCATCGCGCCCCCAGCGCCATTAGCGTCTGAGAGACTCCTACCACGACCATTCTCCCTGAGGCACAGCTCTGCCTGTGGAGAGCTGAACCATCCAAGCTGCATTGTCATCCGCCCCAGCAGATAAGTCACACAGCGGTGGCTGATCATAGCCGCATACCACAGGTGGCGTCACAAGACAACTACTCCTAACATCCCCATCCCAGCCTTTTATTGACACCCGGGGTCACGGAACAAGGCAAGGCCACCGTGGCGTCCCAGGAGAAGCACCGCGGCCCGGTGATGAGAAACCCCCGACCCCATGGACACGTGACTTATTTTCGAAGTAAGTATTATTTTTGTAATTATTGATTTAGTGTAAAGGGATTTGCCACCAATATTAAAGCTGGCTTGCAAATGTTAAAGGGGAGTTATGTTAAAGGGAATTCTGATATTAGTCATTAAAGTCAGTTAACTAATAATAATATTCAATTAAGCAATGACATCTTAATGTATCCTGTTCCTTTTGCTACATGTAAGAAAGGCAACTAAACTGAGCCAAGGAGAAATTTGAAAAAAAAAGAATCCAGCAAACTTAGTAGAAAACATTAAAAACTAACATTGTATTAAAAAAAAAGTTTAAAATTGCATAGACCAGATATCAGTTTAGGCAAACAGTGATGGAGAAAAGAGGTATATAGTGGTCTAGAAGTGGTCTAGATGAGACGCATTTCAGCAAGGGCCTTCTTCTTAGTCATGACTAAGAAATTAGTAGGCTGGCATTATGTGACCTATATACAGTTGTATGGTATATATTTTAATACTTATCATTAGTAGGGATGATCAAATACTTCGATTATTCAGCTTCGCGAATATTTTCCGAATACCTCTCCGCTATTCGACTATTCGCGAATATTTGATGCGCAATGTAAGTCTATGGGAAACCTGAATAACAACTATTCGGTACTATTCAGGCTTCCCTTAGACTTACATTGCGCATCGAATAGTCGAATAGCAGCGAGGTATTCGGAAAATATTCGCGAAGCCGAATATTTGAGGTATTCGATCATCCCTAATCATTACCCTCTATACATTGTTGTTTCTATATGGAATTATTTTGTTCAAGTACAAAGGAATATCACTAGTAGTAAAATTGCTCTGACAGATTCCCTTTACAGTATTTTAATGTGTTTCATAGTGAAGCTAGACAAGCAGCAGGACTATTTGTTTTGATGCCCATGTCATTGAGGGATGCATCAAACCACAGAACCTGATAAAAACTCACTGACCTTTTATACTTTGAAGTCCAATGGGTTCGTTCTCTAGATTTGTCAAGAGAAATAGCCATTTATTTAATCAAATATTATGGAACCTGCGACAAAGACAGAACATTCATTCTTCAACAGCAATGTGAACATAGCTGAATATATCATGTTATGATGCTTATTAATTAAAGTTATACTTGGCAGTCAATGCCAAATCCCAAACTCCACTTTTCTGCAATAAAAAGCACATCGTTATCTGCCAATGCTCCATTCAGTGACAAGTAAAGTAGAGAAAAAAGACGATATAAAGCTGAAGCATCCATACATAGATCTAAAGACAGGGTTAGATAAATGAGGTTCATAGTATTAGATTATAGATGCTCATCGTAGGTTACAAACCCGCTACATATTACTGCATGCTCCTCCAAATACCTTCACTTGCAGTCTTTCAAAATGTAGAAATACAGAAATGAGTTTAGTGGAAATGACATATGAGGCCATAAAACTATCAAGATCAAGATATGTAGGTAGAAGAGCGCGGCTTACACGGAAATATTTTACATGAAAATCCCTGAACATTATAATGCCTAATTTAACTTTAATAACATATTGCTTTCAAATGGAAAAAAAAAACAAACTAAAAAAAAGCCCAGCAGCCGACTTCTTTTTTACTGCTGGAGCAGCAGCTATCTGGCCAAATAGGAGATCTGATGCATTTAGAGGCTCTAGGATAATTGCCAGAAGGTTTTTGAAGCTAACAGCTTAGTTCAGAATGTATCTGAATAATACTAGTAAGTCACCATGATAAAATTTACAAAGAAGGAATGATCAAAGCTCGGGATGTATCTTCAAAGTTGGCTAGAAAGGTAAATGGAGCGTTCAATAAAATTAACAAATCATTAGAAAGATTACAGGAGTTGTGCTTGGCCATATGAACTGACTCATATTCTCTGTAGCAAATGATGCTGTAACTTATTTTCTATAATGTATAATATTGCTCCAATTTAATCCACAATTTTTAAAGATATAAAATGTATCTATGCGTTACTTTCTGCAGTATTTGCTCACATTGTACTGAATATTCTAAAGGGTGCTTTACACGCTGCGCCATCGCTAACGATATATCGTCAGGGTCATGTCATTAGTGATGCACATCCGGCGCTGTTAGCGACATCGCAGCGTGTGACACCAAGGAGCGACGATCATGAAAAATCGTTCATCGTTGACACGTCGCTCCTTTTCCAAATATCGGTGATGGTGCATGCCGCTGGTTGTTCCTCGTTCCTGCGGCATCACACATCACTGTGTGTGACACCGCAGGAGCGACGAACATCTCCTTACCTGCGTCCACCAGCAATGAGGAAGGAAGGAGGTAGGCGGCATGTTCCGGCCGCTCATCTACGCCCCTCCTCTGCTATTGGACGGCTGCCGTGTGATGTCGCTGTGACGCCGCACAAACCGCCCCCTTAGAAAGGAGGCGGATCGCCGGCCAGAGCGACGTCGCAGGGAAGGTAAGTCCGTGTGATGGGTGTTATGGATGTTGTGCGCCACGGGCGCACAACCAACGGGGGCGGGTACGCTCACTAGCGATATCGGTACCAATATCGCAGCGTGTAAAGTACCCTTTAAGGTACCGTCACACTCCGCGATGCTCCAGCGATCCCACCAGCGATCTGACCTGGCAGGGATTGCTGGAGCGTCACTACATGGTCGCTGGTGAGCTGTCAATCAGGCAGATCTCCACAGCGATCAGAGATCAGCCACCAGCGACCCGTGTAACAACACTGTGCTTGGTAACCATAGTACACATCGGTTACTAAGCAAAGTACTTTGCTTATAGTTACTCGATGTGTACCTTGGCTACGTCTGCAGGGAGCAGGGAGCTGGCTTCTAGAACCTGTGACCTTCAGGTATGAAACTTGCTACAGATCCCTCCAAAGGTCACAGCGCCTTATTATGCACAGGATGTGTTTAAATGTTTTTGCTTTCCTTTGGTGCTGTAGGGGTTAAGAACTGTCACAGGGTCCTTCTCCAGTATCACACAATTAACAGAGCGAGAGATGAGTGAACAATCCAAAGATTCTTTAAACAATGGACTGGCCCAGGGATCAGTGCTAGCACCTCTCCTGTTTGCCCTGTACCTAGCTGATATTCCTAAAACAGTGTCACGGAAATTTGGATAAGACAGCCATGGATCCCCTGGGGAGGAGGGGCGACATGACCAAGGGGGAGTTAGGGAGAGATGGGGTTAATAGGGACAGTTTGCTTGGCAGGCCTAATATGGCATTAAGGGGTGGTTTAGCTTGGGAGGAAGAGGAGGAGTAGGGAAAGGGTTAGTCTGGGAGAGGAGGGGGTTACCTCCTCTTCTTCTTCCGGACGCCAAGAGATCCACGTAAGGTGTCACGTGGTCTGTCTTGTGGCCGGGGGGGGTAGGTCTGGTCCAGAGGTTGGAAGTGACTGGTAACTGGACCGGGAGTCATTGTCTCGGTATGGTGGCTCTCGGTTCCGGGATGTGGCAGGCACGGGGTTCTGCCAAAGTGTGGGGGTGTCAATCCGTGGGTGATTGGCACCTCGTCTCTGGGTCGGTGTGTTGCGGCCAGGGGCAGGGGGAGTAGTAGTTATGGACTGGGCCTGCCCCCGGGAGGGTCATGTAATTGGCATTGTCTATTGTTATATGTGTGTTGTTTTGGGTCGCCCGTTGGACGGCGTCCCTAAGGTGCTTAGTTTGTGAACAATAGGCAATAAAAGGCTGCTGTGGCCATTTGAACCAAGTCGCATGCAGTCCGTGTGTTTATTTATAGTATAAGGGGTTTGGTAACACAGACATCACGACCGGAGAATACTCCCTCAGCTGGTCAAGACAGCCATGGATCCCCTGGGGAGGAGGGGCGACATGACCAAGGGGGAGTTAGGGAGTGATGGGGTTAATAGGGACAGTTTGCTTGGCAGGCCTAATATGGCATTAAGGGGTGGTTTAGCTTGGGAGGAAGAGGAGGAGTAGGGAAAGGGTTAGTCTGGGAGAGGAGGGGGTTACCTCCTCTTCTTCTTCCGGACGCCAAGAGATCCCCGCCCACCCTCCCTTTTTTGTGTTGTCATCTGGGGGACGTGGTGTGGGATGTTGGGATGTTATTTGTCACAGCGCCGGGGGGGGTTAGTTCTGGTCCAGAGGTTGGAAGTGACTGGTAACTGGACCGGGAGTCATTGTCTCGGTATGGTGGCTCTCGGTTCCGGGATGTGGCAGGCACGGGGTTCTGCCAAAGTGTGGGGGTGTCAATCCGTGGGTGATTGGCACCTCGTCTCTGGGTCGGTGTGTTGCGGCCAGGGGCAGGGGGAGTAGTAGTTATGGACTGGGCCTGCCCCCGGGAGGGTCATGTAATTGGCATTGTCTATTGTTATATGTGTGTTGTTTTGGGTCGCCCGTTGGACGGCGTCCCTAAGGTGCTTAGTTTGTGAACAATAGGCAATAAAAGGCTGCTGTGGCCATTTGAACCAAGTCGCATGCAGTCCGTGTGTTTATTTATAGTATAAGGGGTTTGGTAACACAGACATCACGACCGGAGAATACTCCCTCAGCTGGTCATGCCGATGACTGGGCACTTGCTATGATAAGCAATACAATGGAGGAAGCAGAGGATGTTCTTACAAAAGATCTTAGTGTAATGGGAAAGTACTTCCGACAAAGGAATAGCCCGGACTGCTGCCCCAAAGGGGCTCAAGGGAGGGCAGCATGACTAGGAGGGATGCCAGGCCATAGGGTCAGTAAGGGGTTAATGTAGAAAGTTGTTTGAGCAGGAAATCTGGGGCTGGAACTAAGGGGCAGTTAGGACTAGGGGTCAGTTTGATTGGTCAGGGGGTGGTGCTGTTGAGGGGTCGTATATAGGTCAGGTCAAGGGTGTGGGTGGGCATTCCTACCTGGACGGTGACTGGAATCATTAATGATGGTAGATACAACATCGACGAAGAAGAGGAGGAAGATCGTGATTTGTCGCAGCGGTGGAAAGGAGGGGGGTGTCTGAAGGTGGGGGTTTGCACAGAGGAGAGGAAGGAACCCAGTGCCGGAGCGGGTTACCTCTAGCGGTGCAAATGTTTGGTGAAACAGGTACTTGCTGGGTTGAGTCTCAGCGGGACATGGTGCGGGCAACATCTGGCCAGGGCTCTCGAGTCGGTGTGTTGCGACTGAGGGTCAGGAGGTGGGCCGATGTTGCAAGGAACAGTTTGGTTAACCTTCATGTACCCCCCCTCCTTTTTCGGGTGTTCTTCAATGAAGATTTGCATTGTTATATTGCTTATGTTTTGTTATTGATAAATGGGCCTGTTGTGGCCTTTATATCCAATGTCACGCAGTGTTTTGTGTTTGTTTTAGATACGAACCCTAGTGGGTAGGGGGGGTGTTGGGTAAATGATAAGGCCATTAGTCAGACATTCCAGAGTCCTGGAGATTAAAACCTAACCCATAAAAAAATGGAAGTTTGTTGCTTTCATTTACACAATGCAAGTGCTAAGGGGTACTTTGCACATTACGACATCGCATGCCGATGCTGCGATGTTGAGTGCGATAGTCCCTGCCCCCGTCGTACGTGCGATATCTTGTGATAGCTGCCGTAGCGAACATTATCGCTACGGCAGCTTCACATGCACTCACCTGTCCTGCGACGTCGCTCATGCCGGCAACCCGCCTCCTTCCTAAGGGGGCGGGCCGTGCGGTGTCACAGCGACGTCACACGGCAGGCGGCCAATTGCAACGGGGGGGCGGAGATGAGCAGGATGTAAACATCCCACCCACCTCCTTCGTTCTCATAATAGCCGGGACGCAGGTAAGCGATGTGTGCTGCCGCAGGAATGAGGAACAACATTGTACCTGTCGCTGCACTGGCATTATGGAAATGTCGGAGACTACACCGATGATACGATAACGACGCTTTTGCGCTCGTTCATCGTATTAAAAAGGTTTTACACACTACGACATCGCAAGTGACGCCGGATGTGCGTCACTTTCGATTTGACCCCACCGACATTGTAAGACCTGTTAAGATTTATATATATATATATATATATATATATATATATATATATATATACATAGGTTAAAAGACTGTTTGGTGGACTTCCTTGTGTTATGCTGCCACCTGCTGCTCAAGTGACTTGATTCAGTCTGGAACAGGTGGAGGAGGAGTCTACATGTGGCTGTTTTGCAGAGAGGAGTGTGCTGGAGTGGGCTGTAAGATAGAAGGCCTCAGTCTGCCCTGTTTTTCCGAGGTCCAAGTACCTTAGAGTGTTGCGTGGTGTCCCCCCCAAGACACAGATCCAAAGAGGCTGGATGTGGAGCGAGGAGCCAGGCAGCACGTGCAAGTTACAGATCCAAAGAGGCTGGATGTGGAGAGCGAGGAGCCAGACAGCACGTGCAAATTACAGATCCAAAGAGGCTGGATGTGGAGCGAGGAGCCAGACAGCACGTGCAAATTACAAAATTACAGATCCAAAGAGGCTGGATGTGGAGCGAGGAGCCAGGCAGCACGTGCAAGTTACAGACCCGGGACAAAGACTGAACTTTAGAGGTGTCTGCCGGCGGAATACGGGCCCCAACAGTGACGAGGTACCCCACGCTGAAATCTGCAGTTAAGTGTGCACACTACTTTTAGTTAGGGACAGATAGGAAAAGACTCTTATACAAGTAAGATAACAAGGACTCTGCGTTTTTTTGTTTAACAAGGATTTCTGTGTTTTGTTTTTGGGAGTACAATCTGAGGCTTCCTACCCTTGACAAGTGATTCAAAGTAGTTGTATGTATATTGCATTTCCTTTTCATTTGCTTTTCCTCCACCTGTGTTGTGCAATACATTATTAAATTTTCATTGATTAACCCCCGTGGTTCCGTGCAGTCCTTGCGTATCCCAATACCTGCAGGTTATTACATTTGGCGTAGTCGGCAGGATACGCAGGCTGGTACGGAACAATGGACGGACAGGGGGGTGTCGCTGATGGGGGTGTCGCTGATGGAGGTGTTCTAATACAACCTGATGGGGGAATACCAGCAAGGCAACTGTCCCTGGGGGCTATGCTGACCCATATACCAAAATTTACTGGCAACAATGTACCTCTCCATGACTGGGCGCAGAGAGTGAGGGGCATGTTGAGAGTAGCAGGAGTGACTGCAGAAAATCAAGGGGAGATATTGTTGATTGCCCTTGAAGGCCATGCTCAAGAGACTATTTTATTGCGCCCTGAGAGTGAACGAAAGACGTTAGAGCAGGTGGTGAAGATTCTTGAGAGAGTGTATGGCAGGAAACCAGAAGCAGGAGATTTACAGGCGCAACTGTTCTACAGGCTGCAGGGTGAAGAAGAAGGTCTGCCACAGTATGCAAATGCACTCCAGAGAATAATGAGACAAATGCTTACAGCAGAGCCAGAGCTAGCACAAACCCCCGGTTATGCTGACCGTACCCTGCGAGATCAATTCCTCCGCGGATTACATAACCCCAAGATCAAAGGTGCCCTCCGTGAACGGCTCAGGGTAGTAAAAAAATTAACTTTCCAGGAGATATTGGAAGAAGCAGTCTCCCGCACACAAACTGAAAATTGCGACCCGCAGAACGCCTGGGGTGAAGTTTGTATGCATAAGGTAGTCCCGGGTGAGAAAAACAGAGAACCAAGCCAGCTTGAGGCTAAAGTGGAATAGTTACAAGAGACTGTTACTGCTCTACAAGAGTTGCTGAAGAATATGCAAGCCCCGGCATCAGAAGTAGGAACGACAGCACCGCGACCAAATACCCGCACGCATACCTATCAAGAAGAGAGGGGACAGATCGAGCAGAGACGATCGAGACCCGCTGGAGACTACCAGTGTTGGAACTGTGGAAATCGGAACCATTTATTCCGACACTGTCCGGAGAGGAAGACGCCTCAAGAAAGACCGCCGTTAAACTAGTGCCTCCCTCCATGGATGGGCACATGGCGGGGAGACCAACTGAGCTTAGAGAAAACCAACGCCCTGAAGATATAGCAGCCTGCATGCCGACGATCACGGCCGAATTTGAAGGGAAAGAAGTAAGATGCCTGATGGATACTGGGTCCCAAGTGACCACCATGCCAGAACAGTTCTTCTACCAACATTTTGGACAAACTGTATCCATTGACAAAGGGGCACATATCAAACTGAGGGCTGCAAACAATCTTCCCATTCCGGTTGTAGGGGTTGTGTGGATGAACATACGTGCCTGTGGCCAGAACTTAGGCAAAAAAGGGATTGTGTTAACGGAGGGCCGGTATGACAGAGAGGTGCCAGCTATCGTGGGCATGAACGTCCTGAAAGAATTAGACCAGTTGCTCTTCAACAAGGGGGGCTGTGATTACTGGAAGACGACAGTTGCTAACAGGCCTGCCCAAAAGGTCTTCCAACACCTTATCCGTGCCCGAGGACTGTGGAAGAATGGTGGGAGCCGCTACCCGGTGGGGAGGGTTCGAGTCCCAAGACAGACAACAATTACTCTACCTCCAAATCGTGAGACAGTCCTCACCTTGCCAGTCGGGGCCCACCGTACACTCGAGGGGATGGAGGTGTTGGTGGAGCCTTACCGTGGTGAAGAGAACGGAGATGAACCATTGGTGGCTCGCACTTTAGCAACAGTAAGAAATGGAAGGGTCCCTTTCCGTTGCGTGAACACCGGTGAACAGGCCTACACCTTGACCTCGGGAGTTGTTCTGGCCCATGTCTACCTGGCGCCTGAAGAGGTGGCGGCCGCAGAATCGATTGAATTGCAGCCCATGGCAGGGGAAGCCTGGACTTGGGCTCTTTCTATGGAAAGAAAAGAGAAACCCACTGATCAATGGAACAGTCGCATCATCTTAGGGCAGATGGGAGTGTACATGAGCCCCTTCGATTCGGAGCAAGCCCAAGCCATAGATGACTTTATTTGGGAGAATCAAGCCACGTTCTCCCATCACGCAGAAGATTTCGGCTGTACTGACAAGATTCAGCACGAAATACCCACAGGAGATGCCCCACCGATCAGGGAAAGGTACAGGCAAATACCCCCAAAGTACTACCAAGAGGTAAAAGAGCTTTTGGCGCAGATGCTGAAGAGCGGGGTGGTAAGAGAAAGTCAGAGTCCATGGCTGCCCCAATCGTGCTGGTCAAGAAAAAGGATGGGTCTACCTGCTTCTGTGTTGACTACCGCAAGCTTAATGGATGCACGGTTCGTGATTCCTACCCTCTGCCCCAGATAGAGGAGTCCCTGTCGGCGTTGGGAAAGGCACGTTACTTCTCCTCCCTCGATCTGGCCAGCGGATATTGGCAGGTCCCTGTGGCAGAGAAAGACAAGGCCAAGACCGCATTTATTGTACCCATGGGACTCTTCGAGTTCAATCGCATGCCGTTTGGTCTAAATAATGCCCCAGGAACTTTTCAGCGCCTCATGGAAAGTTGCCTTGGAGACATGAACTTCGAGGCCACATTGATTTACCTGGACGACATAGTAGTGTATTCTGCAACCTTTGAGAAACATCTAGAAAACCTGGGCCAAGTGTTTCAGCGGTTACGGGCCCATGGGCTTAAACTAAAACCAAAAAAATGCCGGATCTTTCAGGAAGAGATTGAATATCTCGGACACAAGGTGTCGGAAGCCGGCGTACAGCCCTCCGATGGGAAAGTGAGAGCAGTGCTACAATGGCCCACACCCAGCACAGTGCGGGAGGTTCGAGCTTTCCTGGGGCTAGCCGGATATTACCGTCGCTTTATCAAAGATTTTGCGAAGGAGGCAGAACCTTTGCACGAATTGCTCCGAGGGACTGCAAAAGGACTAAAAACACAGAAAATTTGCTGGGGACCAAGACAAGCAGAAGCCTTACACCGATTGAAAGAGGCCTTGGTTAGCGCCCCTGTGCTTGCCTATGCAGACTATAACCTCCCCTTTCGGTTGTATACAGACGCGAGCCTCTACGGCCTGGGTGCAGTACTGGCCCAGGTACAGAATGGTACTGAACGGGTGATTGCATATGGAACTCGGACGTTGCGAGAAGCCGAGCGCAATCCCGAGAATTACAGTTCCTTTCGGCTGGAGTTACTGGCACTAGTATGGGTGATAACCGAAAGGTTCTCGGAATATCTCATGGGAGCTCAAATTGAAGTCTATACGGATAATAACCACCTGGCTCACATCTCCACCGCCAAACTGGGAGCAATGGAACAGAGGTGGCTGGCACGACTCTCCAGATACAATTATCATGTGCAGTACCACTCTAAGCATGAAAATCAGAATGCGGATGCCCTTTCTCGTGTAACCACCGAAGCCCCAGTGGGGGAGAGAGATGAACAGTTGGAGGAAGACGAAATTCCGGACTTCAGTAAATTCACCGCTCAAGTGGTAGAGGCTTGTATGCTGGAAATTACGTCGGGCACGACATCATGCCTGCTTGGCCAAACCAGAGAGGAATGGGTGAAAATTCAGTCATCTGACCCAGAAATGCTTCAAGTGAAAGAGTGGGTGATCCTGCAGCGCAAGCCTAGAAAGGAAATACGGGCCACGCTGTCACAAGTGGCCCTCCAGATTCTCAGCCAGTGGGATAAGCTGTCGGTGCAAGAATGGATGCTGTATCGGAAGGTGCACCTAGCTACAGAGTTGGAAGTACGGTGGCAAGTAGTGATACCCCAGAAGATGGCAGTACCACTGGCCCGAGAGGCGCATGAGAAGGGAGCCCATTTCGGACCGGACAAGACTTACCAGTGGTTGCAAAGAATAGTATACTGTCCTCAGATGCTTCGGGCAGTAGAGAAGGCCTGTAAACTGTGCCGTTCCTGCGAGTTAAGTAAGGCTCTCCCACAGCAAGCACCAGTACAGACTATTGGTGCAAAAACAAAAGCAAATCCAGCGCCTTGGCAAGGAGACTCGAGTGATAAAACTCCAAACTTTATTGTATCAAAATTAAAAAATACAGACCACTATGTGGGGGGACAAGAAAAAGTGATCCACAGACAGAGGAAAAATTCCTACATGTTTCGACCAGTAGAGGTCTTAGTCATGGAAACTCTCCATGGAGTGAAGAGGGGTGAGCTGGAACTCTTTTCTATTTATTCTATATAGTACAGACTATTGTAACCAAAGAGCCGTTGGAGGTACTCATGATCGATTATCTGAAGATTGGCCACTCCCACCGGGGCTATCAATTCTGCCTTGTGATGACAGATCACTTCTCCAAATTTGCGGTGGTGACGCCCACCAGAGATCAGACGGCTGAATCAGCTGCTCGAGCCATCAGTGATGACTTTATCCGGGTGTACGGCTGCCCCAAAAGAATACATTCCGACCAAGGGGCTTGCTTTCAGGGCAGTGTCATGAGAGAGCTGCAAAGGATTTACGGAATGCAGAAGTCAAGGACTACGCCTTATCATCCACAGGGCAACGGAGCCTGCGAGAGATTTAACCGGACCCTCCTACAAATGCTACGCACGTTGGAGGATGATCGTAAGAATCACTGGCCCGGCTATCTCGCAGAACTCGTGTGGGCGTACAATAATCGTGTCCACTCCACCACTGGGTACACCCCATACGTACTACTGTTTGGAAGAGCCGGAAGAGGTATAGAAGAGCTCAACCTGGCTCTCCCCGAGATCAGTGAAGGTCAGAGCGTAGGTTCCTGGGTAGACTGTCACCGTCGGCGGCTGGAGACTATCCATCGAATTGTCACCAAGCGGTTGCAAGAAAAGACACACCCGCAGCGGAAACCTGTGTGTGAAGCCCCGTTCTTGCCAGGGGACCGAGTACTAGTTGCAGAGAAACACCCGAGACACAAGTTGAGTGAGCGCTGGAAAACAGAGCCGTACATTGTGATCAGAAGAATCTCTCCCTACGGATCAGTATACGAAGTGAGAGGTGAGCGAAGAGGCGACACCCTCATCCTGCATCGTAATATGCTGAGGCCCTGCTATTCAGAAGACAGGACCAGACAAAGTACCTCGGAGACGGTGCCCGTGCCTGTTCCTGTTAACTTCGAAGAGGGCTCTGACGATGAAGAATGGTGGCGGGCCCCGACCAACCCAACAGACTGGGAGAGATCCACACCCCCATCCGTTCAAGACACAGGTGCCACCCCTGCAGAGCAGGAGTCACAAATCTCCAGAGATGGGGACGGGAATACTGTACTCCCTGATACGGCGCCGACGTCTGGCGAGTTAGCTGTGGTGCCACGCCGGACTGAGCGGGCTAATGCTGGTATTCCCCCTGATCGGTACTTGGCAGATGAATTTGTGTGTTCTGTCACTGAATCCTGTTTTACGACATTGGCTCCCAAGCAACAGGTTGTGAAGCAGGGCAGGAGTTGCCACCGTGTGCCCCTTTGCAGAGTGCCTCAGGAGTGTATCGGCCGGGACGGCCGAGGTTAAAGAGGGGGGGGGAATGTAAGACCTGTTAACATTTATATATATATATATATATATATATAGGTTAAAAGACTGTTTGGTGGACTTCCTTGTGTTATGCTGCCACCTGCTGCTCAAGTGACTTGATTCAGTCTGGAACAGGAGAAGGAGGAGTCTACATGTGGCTGTTTTGCAGAGAGGAGTGTGCTGGAGTGGGCTGTAAGATAGAAGGCCTCAGTCTGCCCTGTTTTTCCGAGGTCCAAGTACCTTAGAGTGTTGCGTGGTGTCCCCCCCAAGACACAGATCCAAAGAGGCTGGATGTGGAGCGAGGAGCCAGACAGCACGTGCAAATTACAGATCCAAAGAGGCTGGATGTGGAGAGCGAGGAGCCAGACAGCACGTGCAAATTACAGATCCAAAGAGGCTGGATGTGGAGCGAGGAGCCAGACAGCACGTGCAAATTACAAAATTACAGATCCAAAGAGGCTGGATGTGGAGCGAGGAGCCAGGCAGCACGTGCAAGTTACAGACCCGGGACAAAGACTGAACTTTAGAGGTGTCTGCCGGCGGAATACGGGCCCCAACGGTGACGAGGTACCCCACGCTGAAATCTGCAGTTAAGTGTGCACACTACTTTTAGTTAGGGACAGATAGGAAAAGACTCTTATACAAGTAAGATAACAAGGACTCTGCGTTTTTTTGTTTAACAAGGATTTCTGTGTTTTCCTTTTGGGAGTACAATCCGAGGCTTCCTACCCTTGACAAGTGATTCAAAGTAGTTGTATGTATATTGCATTTCCTTTTCATTTGCTTTTCCTCCACCTGTGTTGTGCAATACATTATTAAATTTGCATTGATTAACCCCCGTGGTTCCATGCAGTCCTTGCGTATCCCAATACCTGCAGGTTATTACAACATCGCGCCTGCGATGTCGTAGTGTGCAAAGCCGGCTTAAGACTGAACTTAAAATACAATTTGAAGGCCAATCTGTTAAACACAATTTCAATCCTAAGTACTTGGTGTAACTCTTGATAGAAGTCTACCTTTTAAATCTCATCTGGATAAATTGGCGCAGAAACTGAAAGCACGTAATAATATGATTCAGAAACTTTGTGGATCCTCCTGTGGCTCGGCAACATCTGTTTTGAGAACATCTACTCTTGCCCTGGTGTACTCTGCTGCAGAATACTGTGCTCCAGCATGGTTAAATAGCTGTCATGTAAACTTAATTGACACTCAGCTGAACAACTCTTTGCGTATAATATCTGGTGCTATTAGACCTACACCTGTTCACTGGTTACCTGTGCTGAGTCATATCGCACCCGCAAATCTAAGAAGACAAAAGCTCCTACTTAAAGAATACACTAAAGTAGTGAATAATGAAAAACTTCCAATACACCAAAATATCAGAGATGTTACAATACAACGACTGAAATCAAGACACCCACCCATCCGAACTGCAATCACCTTGCATGAACAAGACTTCAATTTAGAAGAGAAATGGCGAGAACTTTAGGTCAATGTAGTAGACGGTGATCCCCAAATGTTCCCTAATTTACAAAACCCTCCACCAGGCTTCAATCTACCAAGGAAAACATGGGTTACTCCAAATCGTATCAGAACAAACTTTGGCGTCTGTGCAGATTTTAAGTATAAGTGTGGAAAATATGACTCTCCGACCTGTGACTGTGGAGCAGATTGTCAAACTATCCAGCACATTGTTGAGGAGTGCCCCCTGAGATCCTACCATGGTGACAAGAATGATTTCTATATTGTAAATGATAACACTTTTGCATATATAGAAAATCTTGATATTCAACTTTGATTTTTATCATTTGATATTTTTTAATCACTGTCTATTGTCTGGTGTTTATTTTTATATGATGGTAAGGTATACATTCATACGATTAAATAAATCCAAAGAATCTTTATTCCATGCAAACCAGAAGGTCCATAAAACAATCCACCACACAGAGGGTAAAATAGTCCAGTTACATGAAAAAAGTCCCAGTAGGTGAGTCACAATCCTTCAGCAGTCCTATTCTGGGTAATCAAGGTTTCTCCAAGTTTCTCTGGGGTGCTGGCCTTAGCCTCAGCTTCTCACACAGAGAATGAATCATACTGCTTCTCTCTTGTCCTTCTCAGACAGAATCCCTACACCACTGGATAAGCAGACAGGTTGTGTGGCTTTCAGGCCCTTCACTTCATCCCCAGACCTAGAGACGGAGGCACTGCGAGGGGTGATTTCCAGTAATTGGAGAGCTGGGGAGTAATGAATGGATGATCAGGAAATGTCAGCAGGGGTTTAACAAAAGGCAGGCAAATGGTAAGGGAGCTAAGTTGATTAACCTGCAGACAAGTAATACACAAAATGAACAGAGCAACACTCCTAAAATATGAACATACACAAAATGAAACACAACTCACAATTTCACACCATCAAAAGAACTCTTTCCTATTTGGCTATCCTTTGGAGCCTTAATCTCAGGTGCAACTCTTTGTGACCACTCCTCTTCGCTATAAATAGTCACGTGTCTTAACTTCTGATGTCGGTTATAAATTTTCATATCTAAGCTGTCCACTTTGGAAGGAGATAGTCTCTGGAAGAAGCTGACATTTTGTTACAATTGCAGCTGTGGCGATAGTTGAATTGGAGTTGTTTGGAGTGTTTTCCTTTTTGTCTATTTCCCCATGTCTGTTTTTCTATCCTTGTGTTGGATTATTGCAGTGGTGAGTCTAGTGCTCTCTTTTGCCTTCTCACTAGCCAGGGTGAGTTCAGGGCAAGCGAGGGCCTAGGCACGTGGTTGGTGACGGGATGAAAGAACCCATATAGGGACATTAGAGAGTGCATGGAACAGCCTCAGGTGAAGGCAGGAGGTGACCTCACTACCCTCTCCCTAGCACCAAGGTTCACTGTTGTATTGTGTTCCTGGTGTACAGTATTTGTTGCTGCTTTCGCTGGGGGTTCCCTTATTCCCGATGGAACCTCAGTAGTCACTGCGTGACACTGATCCAGTAGAAGTGAAAACTGTGGAAAAAGAAAGCGCAATAGGGTCTTACCCCAATATATATAGGGTGAAGCAAAGAATAATCCTACTCACCAATTCGGGTTGTGACAGTCACAACACCTATAGCAGCATGTAACACCAAGTCCCGGCAGCGGTCCCCAAGAGGCAGATAACAGAGAGTAGTAGAGAATGGGTTTCACAGCCGCGCCAAAAGACTACTGGATTCTTCTCAGATTAATGTTTCTTTTATTTCATAACAGGTCAAGTCTACGCGTTTCAGGAGAACACAGCTCCCTTTTTCAGGACAAACCAGCAAAGAATCATCAAATCTCCAATTGATGATTTGATGATTCTTTGCTGGTTTGTCCTGAAAAAGGGAGCTGTGTTCTCCTGAAACGCGTAGACTTGACCTGTTATGAAATAAAAGAAACATTAATCTGAGAAGAATCCAGTAGTCTTTTGGCGCGGCTGTGAAACCCATTCTCTACTACTCTCTGTTATCTGATCCAGTAGAAGAGAAGATCTACTTCATCTGTCCATATGTCACAGTCGTCTTGCTGCTTTTTAGAGACTAGTGACAGGTTTTTTACTAGAGCCTTTCTTTTCCATCTAGACTACTCATTTAAATGAAGTTTCCTTTCTTCTAGTGCTTCCTGAGTTAATGTCAATTTGGTTTCTAGCCGCTCATAGCAGTGCAGGTCAGCTGTAACAGCTTTGAGGCCACGCCACTTTAGGTTTAAATAGTGGGGTTTTCCCAGCAGTGCTTGGTGTTGATAGAATTCATTCTATTCTGGCCATCCTGGTGGAAGGAGCTGCTGGGGAATTGTCCTGTGCTCATCCAACTTCTAGTTTGGAGTCTGCCTGCAGCCATGGATTTTGGTGTTCATATTGAAGTGACCAGACAGGGAGGCCTCTGGCTGTGTAGTCGTGGCAGCACTATGGTGCAGGCACATCCCTGGCTTCATCACTTCTTTAGAGTTAAAACAGTGTGTGTCAGTGTCTTCGTTCTCCATTACACAAAAAGACTTCAGGCAGGAGTTGAATGCAATAAAAGAGAACATTTATTCAGCACAGTCCAATAATCCGAACGGCAGACAGTAAAGAAACAGGCAGTTGTAGACTTTCAGTGGAGCTGGGGACACCCTGACCAAACGCCACCTCGGGTGGGGATATGCCCTCCGTACTCTACTTCCTTCGGGCACCCACTATTCAGCCAAGCATACACCGGACCCACACCGGCAGAATAGGCTCTGAGGTTGCGTCCACCTCCTTATCTCCGGTGTCCCGTGCTGTTTCGCTCACACTCTGCCCAAGTGCACACACTGCTGTCCCGGATCTCTCAGCTCGACAGACACTCCGGTAAAAACCACTCCGGTCAGCGGATCACGGCAATATTAGTGGAGCTGGGGACACTCTGACCAGACGTCACCTCGGGTGGGGATATGCCCTCCGTACTCTACTTCCTTCGGGCACCCACTATTCAGCCAAGCATACACCGGACCCACACCGGCAGAATAGGCTCTGAGGTTACGTCCACCTCCTCCTCTCTGGTGTCCCTTGATGTTCCGCTCACACAATCGCACTTGCCGCTGCAGATGCTCGCACTCCGCTGACCCGGATCCCTCTCTCCCACACACATTCAGACCTCGCCTAGATATCCGGCCGACTCCTCCTCCCCGGTGGCAACAGCCGTCCCACCCGGCCACTAGGGAGTGCCCTAACACATCACATAAAAAACATAAAATTCAACACTTTTAATAATCACAATGCCGGGTAACTATGCTAAACTAGTAGGGGGTAGGCCCACCCACTACATGCCTCCCCTCTTAAAAATCCGAGCCTCCCGGCAAGGCTCTAAAACTTTAAACATATTAGCACATAAAAACCTTCTGGGTCAGTCCTCACCAGCGGCACCAGTTCAGCGGCGCTCCCGGTCTTTAGGGACGCTTAATGGCGCAACAGCGCTCCCGGTCTCTGGATAGCGCCCGGAGGCTCAACAGCGCTCCCGGTCTTAGATGTGCGCCCGGAGGCTTCAATAGCGCTCCCGGTCTTTGCTGGAGGTGCCCGGAGGCTTCAATAGCGCTCCCGGTCTTTGCTGAAGGGCAACAGGCCCGTAAAACTTTTCAACAAAAGCAACTTTCTGCCGGTTTACAACAATTCCGGTCTTCACAGGTGCTGGAGCGAACAGCTTACTCTGGGGGCCAGGCTCTCTTCCATTCTTCCGCTTGAGCCTGGATATAGGCCCCCAGAGATTGTCCTGGCTGGCGGCGGATCCGCCTGAAAGACACCGGAACGTAGCACGGCTCCTCCGGCACAGCTGCTGCAGCACCTCTTGGCGGTGATGGCGTCTCTGCCCGGGACGGTGGTGGTGCGGCGGGCGACGCGTCCAGCATGAAAACTGGTTTGTTGTTGACATTTTGCGTCACCGCCACCACGGTTGGAAGCTTCTCCGGATCGAGGGCTGGCTCTGCCACTGTTTCCGGGGCAGCCGTCGGTACGCGCCGGGGTTGAGGAGGCGCGGCCGGTCTGGTACGGCTCTGTCGTCGCTCTTGCTGCTCCTCCCACGCAATCTCCTCCTGCCACTGCTCCGCTTCCCGGGTGGTGGGCATGCGGGAAACACACACCGCAAACAGACCGCGGCTACCTTTGTCCGGCAAGAAGCTGACTTTCTCGCCCGGCCACAGGGTATGGAGTCGCTTGGGGAGTCCTTCTACGTCCAGGTGAACTCAGTTGTAGAAGTAGTCATCCCCGGTCTCTACTTCACGGATGAATCCATACCCCTCCTGCTGGTTGAACTTAACAACCACCCCGGTCACAAACTGCTGGGCCAGATCCTCTCCACCGGGACCGGACAGCATTTCCCGGACTATGGTCTCAGCCAGGAGCCGTTCCCGGACGGGATCAGGCTTCGGGGGCGGAGCACTGGGGCGCGCCTTCTCCGGCGGGGCGATGACCGGGTCCCAGAAGAAGCCCAGGTGGTCCTCCTCTAGACGCCCGGCTAACTCCTCGGCCGACTCCGGCGCCGGGACAAATGGTGTGGCGGCGGCGTTAAGCTGCGGGGTGTCCCATGGGAAAGCAGCAACCCCCGGACGGCTTGGCATGGGCGGGGTAGCATAGGTCGCCTTCACTTCTGTAATGGTGCTCCCGGTTTGAGCGTCCCATGAGGTCTTCCAAGAGACCTTGTCCGGTCTTGTAGAGCCTCCCGGCCCAATGGGGAGATCCGCTATCGCGGCCTCATTAGCAGGGGCGAACCGGGGTCGGCCTCGGCCAAGGCTGATGAGGGCCATAGTCGTCGCCAACTCCGCAGGTTGCCCAAAATTCTCCATCTCGTTTCTCAACGGAATCGCTGGTAATGGCGGTGGTGTCGACGCTGAGACTGGAGGAAGTGGAGGCGGGTCTTCGTTTCCCGCTCTTGAACAAACTCCACCCCCAGCCTTGCGCATCATCTCGACTCCTCCGCTGAGGTACTTCTTTTTCCTTTTCTTCGTCTTTAATGCCCTGGAGCTGGCGCCTCCCCTCTTTGGGCGGAGTACTCCATGCTTTCTCTTCGGCACCGGCCAGCCCCAGGCTCTTCTTTCGGCGCCAATTTTCCGCGCCTTTTCTTCCTCACAGATAACGGCCTCCTTGCCGCCATCTTGTACCCGGTCCAACGCTACGGGTACTAGGTTCTCTCCCCACCACGGGACTGGAAATCTTGTATCATGGTCCGGATCTTGTGCTTCAGGCACGACCTGATCTCCAGTCTCTTGGGTCCCTGGCAGGGGACTCGCATCCTGCCGACTACGCCACATGAAGTGACCAGACAGGGAGGCCTCTGGCTGTGTAGTCGTGGCAGCACTATGGTGCAGGCACATCCCTGGCTTCATCACTTCTTTAGAGTTAAAACAGTGTGTGTCAGTGTCTTCGTTCTCCATTACACAAAAAGACTTCAGGCAGGAGTTGAATGCAATAAAAGAGAACATTTATTCAGCACAGTCCAATAATCCGAACGGCAGACAGTAAAGAAACAGGCAGTTGTAGACTTTCAGTGGAGCTGGGGACACCCTGACCAAACGCCACCTCGGGTGGGGATATGCCCTCCGTACTCTACTTCCTTCGGGCACCCACTATTCAGCCAAGCATACACCGGACCCACACCGGCAGAATAGGCTCTGAGGTTGCGTCCACCTCCTTATCTCCGGTGTCCCGTGCTGTTTCGCTCACACTCTGCCCAAGTGCACACACTGCTGTCCCGGATCTCTCAGCTCGACAGACACTCCGGTAAAAACCACTCCGGTCAGCGGATCACGGCAATATTAGTGGAGCTGGGGACACTCTGACCAGACGTCACCTCGGGTGGGGATATGCCCTCCGTACTCTACTTCCTTCGGGCACCCACTATTCAGCCAAGCATACACCGGACCCACACCGGCAGAATAGGCTCTGAGGTTACGTCCACCTCCTCCTCTCTGGTGTCCCTTGATGTTCCGCTCACACAATCGCACTTGCCGCTGCAGATGCTCGCACTCCGCTGACCCGGATCCCTCTCTCCCACACACATTCAGACCTCGCCTAGATATCCGGCCGACTCCTCCTCCCCGGTGGCAACAGCCGTCCCACCCGGCCACTAGGGAGTGCCCTAACACATCACATAAAAAACATAAAATTCAACACTTTTAATAATCACAATGCCGGGTAACTATGCTAAACTAGTAGGGGGTAGGCCCACCCACTACAATATCCTCCTGCCCCCCTGTCTGTCTTTTCTTCTCTTCCGTGTTTATTAGTGCAGCTGTGGAACTAGTGTCTCTTGACAGCCATCTCACTAGCCAGAGTGTTTCCAGGGCTAATGAGGGACTAGGTATCCTGCTCAGCGATGGGTTGAAACACCCCATATAGGGATGCTAGTGCTAGAGAGCTCAGGTAACAGCATGAAGTGAGTTCAGGAGTTGTCCCTTCACCCCTCTCCTCCCTAGCTGCAGGGCCCACCGTTGTACAAGTGCCCCATTGTCCCCCTTGTTCGTTGTGTTTTGTAGTGCATCATACACCAGTGTCACACAGTACTTTCGGACATCATCATCTCCGAGCGTGACAGCATACCGCGAGCAGGAATCTCGGCTTTCTAGTTCATGTATAAAGGACCATTTGTAGCTAAGGGTGGCTTACATGCTACGAGATCACTACAGTGATCTCGTTGGGGTCACGGATTTTGTGACGCACATCCGACCGCTGTAGCGATCTTGTTGTGTGTGACTCCTAGAAGCGATTTTGGATCATTGCAAAAACGTCCAAAATCGCTCCTCGTTGACATGGGGGTCCTCTCCCAATTATCGCTGCTGTCGCTTGGGCAAAGTTGATTCTTGTCCCTGCGGCAGCACACATTGCAACGTGTGACGCCGCAGGAACGAGGAACCTCTCCTTACCTACCACACGCCAGCAATGAGGAAGGAAGAAGGTGGGCGGGATGTTTGTCCCGCTTATCTCCGCCTCTCCGCTTTAATTGGGCGGCCGCTTAGTGATGTCGCTGTGACGCCGAGCGAACTGCCCCCTTAGAAAGGAGGCGGTTCGCCGGTCACAGCGACGTTGCTGAGCAGGTAAGTACGTGTGACGGTGCCGTAGCGATAATGTTCGCTATGGCAGCGATCTTCACAAATCGGCATGACGATAGGGGCGGGTGCTATCACGCTCACCATCGCTAGCATCATCTAGCGATGTCGCAGTGTGTAGAGCCCGCTTAATTGTACTTCTAGGTCCCAAAGCACCCAATTAAGGCATCCCTGAATGTGTGTAATTGACTTAGGGGATTGCTGCTCATCCCTATTCAGGCCAAAAGTGTGTAGATGGTACATCGACTGTGCCAGAAGGTGAAGAATCATAGAGACAATTGTCCAATGTAAAAAGACAAACATATCTTTAATGAAATTATTTAAACAAAACTGGTGCAAATTTTAGCAGGCATAATAGTTATGGTACAAATCTTCTGTGTAATCTTTCTTAATACAGATAAGATGATAAGATACAGGAATGTCAAAGTATTTCTCAAACTTCTTAGCTCTGGTTTTAACCGCCTTTATCCACCACTACAGGTGTACCCTTGTGTACAATTGGTCAGAACAGGATTCACCAAACTTGCAGGATCAGCTGCCACAGTGCACTTCTAGGCCACAACTACTACCCTGTTTTTCCAAAAATAAACACTCCCCAAAAATAAGCCCTAGCTTGATTTTTAGAGATTTTTGGAGGAGGCTTTAAATATAAGATCTACTCCAAAAATAGTCCCTAGTTAATTAGTGCATCCAGCACTAAGTTATGTCTTGTAACGCGCTAGGTTATGTCACTAACAACATGGAGACATAACCTAACTCTGGAGGAACTGGAATAGGCATAATGTAGCTCCCAAATTATCCTGCCGCTTCCTCTCAGCATGGCAGGGTAAAATCGGCTCACCCGCTCCTGAGTACAGCCTTTTGAGTGTTGTTAGCTGGTTCCTGCATCCTGGCTGCTACTGTGCTATGATATTATTTGCTTGGTTGCCGCTCCTAAGTCGCACCTCCCAAATGCTGCATCCTAGGTCCATCCTCCCGACCACTACTTTGCTATGGTGTAGGCTTGGCTGCCGCTCCAGGGTCCCACCTCCTGCCTCCCGAGTGCTGCCTTTTGGATCCTGCCTCCCAGCTGACCCTGCCCGCTCCTGCGGAAGCAACCTTGTGTAATGTCACAACCACCATTCCCGAGTTCCTCTCCAGACTCCTACCTTCTGCCCCCTCCTGGCCACATACAGAAGAAGAGTACCACTGCCACACAAAGTGTTTTAATAGTGCCAGTAAGTGTTACCATAAGAGACACTGGCATTGCACCAGCAATTATTAATGTAAGTTAGGGTTAAGGTTACTAACCCTAAAGCTGGCCATACACCTTCAAGCTGAAGCTGGCCATAAACCTCAAGCTGAAGCTGGCCATACACCTTCAGCGTAAATTGAAGCATAAATGTGTGATTGTTGTTCATGTAAAAAAAAATAAGCCTTCCTCCAAAAATAAGCCCAAGCCCTTTTTTGGAAATGAAAAGAAAATAAGACCCTGTCTTATTTTTGGAAAAACATGGTAGCTACCTTGGGGAATTATGCTTCCCACCGATGTGTTAGGCTTATATGAGAACATTTTTTCATTGCACAGGGAGTAGGTTGTGAGCAGTGACCATTGCAGGCTCTAGCTTTGTCCTGCCTGAGACAAAAATGCAAATGGTATCCCTCACCAGATGTATGCACATGCTGTTACTGGTGCTTTTACAACTGGGTGATTTTTCCTTGTTCAGTAGACATCTCATACTCCAGGATCTGTTAGTTTACTGCCACATCCCTCATTCTGTTTGTGTTGTTTGTGTCTTTTTTATGCTCGAACTTTTTGCACTTTGTCAAAAAAAATATATATACAAATTTTGTTTTGTAATAAACACCATTATTGTTCAGCATTATACTCATTGCCCTCTGGCTTTTACTTTGTACATAGAGAGCCTTGTGTGGGTGGGTTAACTTTCTGAGTTCTGCCGCATTGCTAAATCTAAAAACTCTGTGTCACAACTGCTGCACCCAGTAAAATAAGTGATACATTTTTGGATTCAGAGAGCCTTTGCCTACTACTTTCAGATGAGGTAGCAAAATCCTGCTGACAGATTTCATTTAAAGATGACCTTTATGGACCTTTTCATGTTGAAGATGAACTCACAATCAACTCCCAAACCTACTGCCAGTTTTAAGAAAGCACTTTTTTCAAATAGTAGTAAAGGAAAACGTCAGCATCTTTCAAGACAACCATGATTTTTTATGCAGGACAATGCTCCATCGCAAAACCAGCATATGTATGCATCAAAGTACTCCATTGCTTGGCTACTACTCAAAACCTTAACCCCTTAACGACCGCGGGCAGTAAAATTACGTCCTAAATGACATAATATTACTGCCCGCGGTCTCCTGTCAGCAGCATGCTGCGATCGGCACACATCTCAACTGATTTTCACAGCTGAGATGTGTGCCTGCTAGGCACGAGCAGAATCGTTATCTGCTCGTGCCGATTAACCCCTTATATGGCGCTGTCAATACGTGACAGCGCCATTATAAGCGCGATTGCGGTAATGTTTTACTTACCGCCGATACCGGAAGTCACGTGACGCGATCATGTGACTCCCGATAGTTGTCATGGTAGCACAGGGTCATGTGATGACTCCTGTACTACACCTGACTTGGTTTCACTTTCGCTGTGCCAGCCGCACAGCAAAAGAGAAAGACAGCGTATCTGCTGTTTACAGCCTTGTAGCTGTGATCAGCAGATAGTGCAGAGCGATCGGAATGCTGATCGCAATAGCCCCCTAGGGGGACTAGTAAAATAAAAAAAAAAGTTAAAAAAAAAGTTTTAAAAAATTTAAAAAAAACAAAAAAAACCTAAAAGTTCAAATCACCCCCCATTCGCCCCATTGAAAATTAAAGGGTTAAAAAAATAAAAAATATACACACATTTGGTATCGCCGCGTTCAGAAACGCCCGATCTATCAAAATATAAAATCAATTAATCTGATCAGTATACGCCAAAACGATGTTTTTTGTCGCCACAACTTTTGCGCAAAATGCAATAAGAGGCGATCAAAACGTAGCATCTGCGCAAAAAAGGTACCGTTAAAAACGTCAGCTCGAGACGCAAAAAATAAGCAATCATTGAGCCATAGATCCCGAAAAATGAGAACGCTACGGGTCACGGAATATGGCGTAAAACGTGCGCCACTTTTTTCGGACAAACTTCCGATTTTTTTTTAACCCCTTATATAAAAGTAAACCTATACATGTTTGGTGTCTACGAACTCGCACTGACCTGAGGCATCACATCCACACATCAGTTTTACCATATAGTGAACACAGTGAATAAAATATCTCAAAAACAATAGTGCTATCGCACTTTTTTTGCAATTTTTCAGCATTTGGATTTTTTTTGCTGTTTTCTAGTACACTATATGGTAAAACTGATGGTTTCATTTAAAAGTACAGCTTGTTCCGCAAAAAATGAGCCCTCACATGACCATATTGACTGAAAAATAAAAAAGTTACGTCTCTCAGAAGAAGAATGGCGAAAAAAAACGGAAAGCGAAAAATCGGCCGGTTGTGAAGGGGTTAAAGATGAAAAATTAATGACATGGCTCCTACATCACAGGACCTGAACCCTATTGAGAACTTGCGGGACTTTCTTAACTCCTTCACGACCAGTGACGTACTGGTACGTCATCAGTCGTGTCACGGTAATCACCTCCGGCTGCTGCAGTGAGTCGACGGTTATCCTTGCACAACAAGTGGAGCTAACAGTTGCGGGTGGATCCGCGATCCACCTGTGCCTGCTTGCCACTATGATGACACTGTTAGAATGTGACAGCGTGATTTAAATCGTAGGGCCTATGACGTGATCATGGGGAGCCAATAATTGTCACGGTAGCCTGGGGTCATGTGATGACCCTATCACGTATTTCCGACAGAGAGGCTGCTGTCACAGGAACACTGCATTTCTGCTAATCAGAGCTGCGGCTATGATCAACAGAAATGAACAAGCAATCAAACAGTGAATCCATAAAGTCCCCTAGTTGGACTAGTAAAATCTATAAAAAATGTAAAAAAAAAAAATTCTAAAAATATGAAAAATTAAAAAAAATAAATGTTCAAATCAGTTCCCATTCGCTCCATTGAAAATGAAACATTAAAAAAATAAAAATATACACATATTGTCACATTCAAAAATGACCAATCTATCAAAATCTGATCAGCACAAGTTGTGGCGAGAAAAAAATTCCAAACGCCTAATTTACGTTTTTTGGTCGCCACAAAAAGATGGAGTACCACCGCTGCACTGGGTAGTACACGGTGGCAGTGGTGTGGGCAGCCAGATGTTTAACCCCTCCATGGGTAGGGGAAATGCCCCGGGACTCGGTGTAGGTGACAGGGAGGTGCCGTTGGGATGGTCAGGGATCACTTAAGTACTCACTCAGTCTAATAACGCTGACACCGACAACCGTAGTAAACCAAAGTTCTTGATATCGCTGCAGCAGGGAGGGAGCACGCCTGGATCCCGTGCCCGTTGGTGTTGCTTGTTAGCCTGGGGCCTTTTTCTGTGGCACCTAACTTCTAACTGGTCCCTTTAGCATAGAACTATCGGGTCCTGCTCACCAGTGTGGCTAACTGGATGAGCTTGCTCTCAGGGTTCACGCTTGGGATTTTCTGGACTATGTATTGGAGCGGGTGGAGAACGGATCTTGAAGGCTCCGTCGTTGTCGGGTAAATTGCCAGGACGCCTGAATCTCCTTCCTGACCCAGGGTCCACGTACCCTGTCATGTCCTCGACAGTCCGTGCCCCTTGTCACGATCCCCTGCGACCAGCGTCCAGCTCCTACCAGGCCCAGACCAACGTCTACCACCTAGTAGTCTCAAGGAGCCCAGCTCCTGACCTCCTCTCACTTTCACCTTCAACACTACACTGTCCTGCTCTTAACACTCCTGACCTCCCCTTAACCAAACCCCCAAGTGGGCGACCCTATCCCCTTCAGGTCAGCCACTGGTGTGTCTGGTGGGTGTGGTGCAGAGTGTTCCTAGGATTTTTATTAACTTGTTCTTGGCAACACCAAAGGTCAGGGACCCGTAACCAAGGAGGAGGTGGATATTGTACAGAAGGGCAGATTGCACAATACCCTGTGACGACCTGATAGGCCAGGACATCACACATGCATAGTGTAGAAGGAGCTGGCAGGTCTAATTTGCGGTGATGTCACTTAGAAGAGTAGAAGGCCTGTGCTAAACTTTGGAGAGCGCAGCAATAGGCTAGTATATTAATACACTCGCACTACATTACAAGCATGAAAATAATAATATTTATTTACTTATACAGCGCTGTTAATTCCATAGCGCTTTACATACATCAGCAAAACTGTCCTCATTGGGGCTCACAATCTAAATTCCCTATCACTTTGTCTTTGGCGTGTAGGAGGAAATCCACATAAACATGGATTTAAACCAAGGACTGTAGCACTTCAAGACTGCAGTGCTAACCATTGAGCTACCGTGCCAGCAAGTATATCCACACACATTTAAATAATAAAAACGTTAATGAGAGTGCTTCTTTAATGTGAGTGGTTATGCCAGTTTCATATAAACTTTATCTACTATGTATATAAAACAATTTCCAATCTGTTCTTCTAGTGTATTTGCCACTTGTTTCAAATATGCTATCATTAACCTAACACTAAGGGCGACTTTGCACGTTGCGACATCGCACGTGCGATGTCGGTGGGGTCAAATCGAAAGTGACGCACATCCGGCGTCACTTTCGACATCGTAGTGTGTAAATGCTAGATGATACGATTAACGAGCGCAAAAGCGTCATTATCGTATCATCGGTGCATTCACCGACATTTCCATAACGCCGGTGCCGCGACAGGTACGATGCAGTTCCTCGTTCCTGCGGCAGCGCACATCGCTGTGTATGAAGCCGCAGGAGCGAGGAACATCTCCTACCTGCTGCCGGCGGCTATATGGAAGGAAGGAGGTGGGGGGATGTTTACATCCTGCTCATCTCCGCCCCTCCGCCGCTATTGGCCGTCTGCCGTGTGACGTTGCTATGACGCTGCACGACCCGCCCCCTTAGGAAGGAGGCGGGTCGCCGGCCAGAGCGACGGTCGCAGGGCAGGTGAGTGCATGTGAAGCTGGCGTAGCGATAATTTTCCCTACGCCCGCTATCACAAGATATTGTACCTGCTACGGGGGCGGGGACTATCTCGTGCGACATCGCAGCATCGGCTTGCGATGTCGCAACGTGCAAAGCCCGCCTAAAAATCATCACTTGATCAGAAATTCTTCTTCTACCCACAAACCTTTCTCCTTTCCTCCATTTATCTCTAAACTCCTGTCTAACCTGACATCTCTCAGATAACTCTCTTCTTGACCCTTTATAATCTGGTTTCAGCTTTTTACATTCTACAGAAACTGGTCTCAGAAAAGTCTCTAACAATCTACTAACAGCTAAATCTAATGCTCCATTATTTTTTTTTATTCTTCTGGATTTCTGTATCTGTAGTTCAGTGATGGCTTATTTTTGCGCCTTGAGCTGATGTTTTTAATGATGCCATTTTTGTGCAGATACTATATTCTGATTGCCAGGTAAGTAGTAAGAAGAAAAAACTTTTCAGCTCACCCATATATGTGCTTCCCAGATTCCAGCTGGATGCTCGCATTCCACCGGATCTCCATAGTACAAGATCAAATGGAAAAAAGAGGGGGGTTGGGACTCGGCACCAATTCCAAAAAATAAAATCAGAGACTTTATTTGATTATTTTAAAAATTTATATTACAAAAGGTTCCATGAAAAACGTCATAAGCCCTAAGACGTTTTTCATGGACCCATTTGTAATATGAATTTTTAAAATAATGAAATAAAGTTTCTGATTTTACTTTTTGGAATTGGTGCTGAGCCCCAACCCCCCTCTTTTTTCCATTTGCTATGTTCTGATTACCTGTTATTGCATTTTAAATTTTATGCCTTCTTCATGGAAGAAGGCGTAAATAGATTTTAATGTAATTTTTTTTAACCAAAGTTATTTTTTATATATCCCTGGATGTGGATCCTTTGCTGGAATCTTTTCCTCGTCCTTATTAATAAGGTAAGTAGATGTTTGCTCTGAAATATATGAATTTATGTCACTTATTCTCTTCTATGTTAAAAATGTACTTTAAATACTTTAATATTTAAATTTAATTATAGATTAAAAACAGATAATTACCATGAAAATAATAAATATATTTTATTTCATAATGTAAAATAATTTCCATGATACACTAAGCAGGAGAGATCTCTATTTCTGTTACAGGTTGACGGGTAGGATGTTACTTATAAATAGTGCAATAGCGACAAGCCGTGCAGAGAGCTCAGTGCACTGATCTTTCCATCTTAATCGACCAAGCCAACTGATGGATTGAACTTTAGTCAGAAAATCGTTCAATATTCATGACTTTGTCAGTATGTCTGTATTAATGAGGACAGTGATTGGGGTCACGCAAATGTTAAGAGATGTTTTCCCGGCTCTGGCTGAGGTCACAGTCTTGCCTACAGGTAACAGCACGGTAATATGCACTGGATTTCCATTGTAGATGGTACAGTACATAGTTATTACAGTAAATGATAGCATTGATTTCTCATTTCATTAACTGGTTTCTTATACAAATAATGACTGCGGTATCTGAGGTTAAGCAGACATAAGTCAGAAACTCAACTTGTTAGTTCATAGAGGACAGGGCTACATGTATATATAGTTCTATAATGTAGCCATATTTCCTTTAAACAGTTAAAGGCTGGGCCATTTACCCTCACTACTGACCAGGCAATTTTTTGTATTTTAAAGCGCTGTCAATTTTTTTCTCGTTTGGATATTCAAGTAATTTTTGCGCTTTTTTTCGTGATATATATGGCTCCATTTATATGTCACCATCAGATTTTCTTTTTTTGCTGTTATTGGGTGATATCAGTGTAAAGTAAGTGTCTATTTTTACCTTTTATTTTTATATGACTATGAAGACTACTAAAATACATTTAAAAATGTGTTCCCCTTTTTCTAACAATTTGGTTGCATTTCCATCTTTGTTACATTGTTGTATAACCTTTGACTTTTGCTGCAGTATTCTGACGGATAAGTAAAGCTTTACGGATATTGTAGCCTTCACCTTTCTTGTGTAAATAACTTATTTTCTTTCTCTGGTCTTCTGACATTTCTCTTCCATGTGGTGCTATTGCTGACAGCATGAAATTAAAAGGGTGTTTCCTTCTCGTTTGGATATTCAAGTAATATGTTTTGGTTTTTTTCGTGATATATATGGCTCCACTTATATATCATGAAATGAAAAGTATGTTTCCTTCTTAAGTAACGCCCTTTTGTAGTCACCTGTCAGTTAGACAGAAGTTTAATGAATAGTTCCACCTATATGTGGTTGAATTCTTGTTCATTAGAATTTTGCAGTCTAAACTTTAGCCTTGCACCTAAGACTTTCATTGGGGTGTATTTATTTTTGCAACATGACCTTCAAAGAAAAAATACTTTTTTGTGTGTGCAAAATAACAAACCTTGTTAGCAATCAAAGGCCCCTATTTGTGGGAGTATTTTGTATCCTTATCCGTATTGTCTTGTCCCATTTGTAACAGCTTTTGTACATTTTAATAAGCACTGCATAATTGGTGGATTAAATATACAAAATGTAATAGCTGTGTTCCTCTTGTTCTATAAACTGCACCCCTAAAGCCTCAGAGACTCATCGTTACCAGAAACAGGTGTCCAATTGGCCTGTAATAAATAAACGAATCATAGTGGCAGTTAGTTTTCTTTTTCTTTGGTCATTGCAGAGCTTCCATACTGAAGTATGAGTATATATATATATATATATATATATATATATATATATATATTAGTACAGACCAAAAGTGTGGACATACCTTCTCATTCAAAGAGTTTTCTTTATTTTCATAAAAATTGTAGATTCACATTGAAGGCATAAAAACTATGCATTGAAACATGTGGAATGAAATACTTAAAAGAGTGTGAAACAACTGAAAACATGTCTTATATTCTAGGTTCTTTAAAGTAGTCACCTTTTGCTTTGATTACTTATTTGCACACTCTTGGCATTCTCTTGATGACCTTCAAGAGGTAGTCACCGGAAATGGTCTTCCAACAGTCTTCAAGGAGTTCCCAGAGATGCTTAGCACTTGTTGGCCCTTTTGCCTTCACTCTACGGTCCAGCTCACCCCAAGCGATCTCGATTGGGTTCAGCTCTGGTGACTGTGGAGACCAGGTCATCTGGCGTAGCACCCCATCACTCTCCTTCTTAGTCAAATAGCCCTTACACAGCCTGGAGGTGTGTTTGGGGTCATTGTCCTGTTGAAAAATAAATGATGGTCCAACTAAATGCAAACCGGATGGAATAGCATGCCGCTGCAAGATGCTGTAGTAGCCATGCTAGTTCAGTATGCCTTCAATTTTGAATAAATCCCCAACAGTGTCACCAGCAAAGCCCCCCCCACACCATCACACATCCTCCTCCATGCTTCATGGTGGGAACCAGGCATGTAGAGTCCATCCGTTCACCTTTTCTACAAAGACACGGTGGTTGGATCCAAAGATCTCAAATTCGGACTCATCAGACCAAAGCACAGATTTCCACTGGTCTAATGTCCATTCCTTGTGTTCTTTAGCCCAAACAAGTCTCTTCTGCTTGTTGCCTGTGCTTAGCAGTGGTTTCCTAGCAGCTATTTTACCATGAAGGCCTGCTGCACAAAGTCTCCTCTTAATAGTTGCGCTAGAGATAAGAAGGTGTGTCCAAACTTTTGGTCTGTACTGTATATATATATATATACATATATAATGCAAAAATAGGAGCAGCACTTAACCTGTTGTGGTGCAAAGTCCTTCCAATCAGTCTCACCCGATTTCAATGAGCAGCAAAAAAAGTGAAGGCAGCACACAGCTTCAATCTTGAATGAAAACGTCTATTTATTGGCCCATATGATATATATGAATACTCATATGTTGGAATCAGATGTTTATATACTATATGTTCAGTGGGAAGTGTAGCACCCCTGAGACCCTCAGGGCACTACAGGGAACTACATCCTCTTGGGGATGCAGGACCTACCCCCTGGGACTTAGAGTACCAGTGCCGATTCCACCAAAACATGACCAAAATCCTAGTTCTCCACTCCACCCTGGGCATAGAGGGTTAACCATGTAAGGAGATGATCACCATGGGAACGAGTCCCCAAGTATAGCCAGCCTGGTGGGAGGGGTCAACAGTAAGTCTGAAGTCGGTAGTGAGTCTGGGGTCGAGTAGCACACAGGAGAGGTGTGCGGACGTGCCTGAGCTGGGTCCATGTAACGGTGCTGACAGTAATCCAGATGTGGGTTATCTGGGTTCGGGGAGCATCAGGTTCGAGAGGGAGTCCGGTATGGCTGCTGTGAATGAGGAGGCCTGCCAAACCATCATCCGGCAGCTGAACCAGAAGCGACAGGCTCGGGCTGCTAAGAAAAGGCAAGTGGTCACCCGCGACCTGCAGAAGAAGCAAGGCTTGCGCCGAGACACGTGGAGTGCCCGTGGGGTCTGTTAGCAGGGCACCGTTGATAAATTCAACCAGCATAAAGGGTGGGGATTTATAAAGGAGCCCAGAATGCACAACAGCATCTTTGTGTTCCGCAGGGATGTGCTAGACCACCTGGCACAGGGACATCCGGATCGTGACCTGCACCTGGGTGACATGGTCACGTACACCAGGCATCATGGAGAGAGGGGCTGATATGCCCTTGATGTGCAGAAGATCCGGGATCTGTCCCAGCCAGCCCCTCCTACTCCCCCACCATGTCCAAGATCCTCCACGCTGTGGTAGCAGAACCAGGCTTCCCCAGCAGTTACAAAGTTGAAATGTTATGTGTGCAGTTATTTTGCTTCCTGAAAATGTTTACCTAACCTGAACAATCTGCATAATAATCTAAAAATGTTTTGAAAATTTTGAATAATTTATGGAAAAGTAACCTGATTCTCTAGAAGTTAAAGTTAAATATGGACCACGGCTGAAGGACTGGCAGCAGCTAACACGAACTTGTGTTATTGTAAATAGTTGCACCCAGTGTGCCTTCCAGAGTAATCCCATCTGCACCATCAAGACATTGATCCCGCCACCAAGGAGAGAAAGGTTGGAGGCAAGGTCTGGGATAGAGATGACCCAGACCTGGTCACCAAAGGGACCAGTAACCTGCCTCCTCGAAGGGCTTTGGGGAACCAGGACCTTTTTGGGTGGTGGGTTGATGGAGGGGATGTTCAATGTTGTAACGTTTAAGAAAAGTGCCTCCACTGTGTGGAAGAATGTTATATGTATTGCTTAACTTTTTAACTTTTTCATTGTGGTTAAAAATAAAACTCTACCTTGCTTACAGCCCAAGGATGTGCTGTGTTTAACCAAGGGGTAATGTAGCACCCCTGAGACCCTCAGGGCACTACAGGGAACTGCATCCTCTTGAGAATGCAGGACCTACCCCCTGGGACCTGGACTACCAGTGCCCATTCCACCAAAACACAACCAAAATCCTAGTTCTCCACTCCACACTGGGAATACAGGGTTAACCATGTAAGGGGATGGTCGACATAGGAACGAGTCCCCAAGTATAGCCAGCCTGGTTGGAGGGGTCAGGAGTCAGTCTGGAGTTGTTAGTGAGTCTGGAGTCGAGTAGCACACAGGAGAGGTGTGCGCACATGCCTGAGCTGGGTCCGTGTAACGATGACCCCGGGGACACAGTAGAGAGGTTGCCAGGACAATTATCAAAGATCCCGCTGGGACCAGGGCACGCACGGGGCACTGGGCCCTAGGTCAAGCGCAAGTTTTAGACTGTTTGGCAAATACATGCCCGGTGAGGACACCTTCACGGACTTCCCCGAACCAAATAATCCGGGGTAATCAACAGTAAACTAGGATCAGGGTTTGGACACTTACCTCCCCACAGGGTCCGCACTGCCTGCCGTACGGAGGAGACTGTACCCCTAAAGGGACAGTCGAGGCCCCCCAAACACTCCACGCTACGGGGACCCAATCAACTGAGAGTGCCAGGGACAAAGCAACCTGGGTCACTACATTGGCACTGATCCTCCAAGGGACCTGAACCAGCAACCCCTGGGTCCACAATGAGTAGAGACTGTTAAAGACAATCTGGTGTGGTCTCCATTATTGCCCTCTTGCATCTCCCACGCACAGCCCTACCTGCGGAAGCCTACCATCACAGCTGCCACTACCATCAGCCCTGGGAGTACCCACATTCAGCAGCGGTGGTTCTCCATCTTTGACTGCAACCTGCAAGTGGCGTCACATGACAAAAACTCTTATCTCCCCTGTAAATACCCCCATTAACAAAAGGGGCCCAGGGCACGGAACGGGGCAACGGCCACCAGAGTGATATTCCCATTTGTTACTGCCCGGGATCGAGTACCCCATATCCCTGGGCACTACAGAAGCACCCAATAACCTGCCTATTAGCAACAAAAGTAATTGCCTCATCCATCAATCACAAGTCAATTCTGTGATTGTCCTGACAATTTTTGGCAAGTGGAGTTCTGCTGTTGAGAAATCATAAGTCGCATGGCAAGGTCCGTTAAAGGGTCTATATTGACTTTTAGGATTGCTAATTAATTTCACAGAAGAGCATTGCATGGCTTATAAGCCTCCTCACACAAGCATGCTAGAAGGAGAAACATTACCCCTTAGATGTTAATGAATTAGACGCATATTACTCCAGGGACCTTGTTCATTAAGACCGGTGTGCATAACACTAGTCTTAGGGAATCAAGGCACTAGTGTATAAAAGTCACCAACGCTCTGTTGACTCAAAAAATGAGCCGGAGTATGAGATGGTATACATGGAGCTTCTGAGCTCATGTTCACACTGGCCATTAGACAAAGAGAAACCAAGGGAAAAATTGTGAAAACATACCCTGCTGTAACTAAATAAAAGCATAGTGCATATAAACATAGGGTACTTAGTAAACACTATTTTTGATCAAAAAAAGCATAAAGCTATCCCACCAACGCCAAGGTGTACCCAGTTGGGATAGTACCTACACTCTCTAATATGTTGGTGGGATAGCTTTATGCTTTTTTTGATCAAAAACACTATGCTATAATTTAGTTACAGCAGGGTATGTTTTCACAATTTTTCCCTTGGTTTCTCTTTGTCTAATGGCCAGTGTGAACATGAGCTCACAAGCTCCATGTATACCATCTCATACTCCGGCTCATTTTTTTTGTTTTTATGTAGTTTTTTTGTATTGAGTACAAATGGGGTGTGGCCCTCCCTCTTGGTGAGCTGGACATTTCATTCTGTGAATCCCCCTGACTGTGTGTGTCCTGTTGGGACCCGGTCGCTCTCAGCCCTTAGCCACATTGAGGCCTATTTTAATATTAGAGAGTGTAGGTACTATCCCAACTGGGTACACCTTGGCGTTGGTGGGCTAGCTTTATGCTTTTTTGATCAAAAACAGTGTTTACTAAGTACCCTATGTTTATATGCACTATGCTTTTATTTAGTTACAGCAGGGTATGTTTTCACAATTTTTCCCTTGGTTTCTCTTTGTCTAATGGCCAGTGTGAACATGAGCTCACAAGCTCCATGTATACCATCTCATACTCCGGCTCATTTTTTTTGTTTTTATGTAGTTTTTTTGTATTCAGTGCAAACAGGGAGTGGCCCCCTTCTCAGCGAGCTGGACATTTCATTCTGTGAATCCCCCTGACTGTGTGTGTCCTGTTGGGACCCGGTCGCTCTCAGCCCTTAGACACATTGAGGCCTATTTTAGACTCATGGTAAGGTTTTAATATTAGAGAGTGTAGGTACTATCCCAACTGGGTACACCTTGGCGTTGGTGGGATAGCTTTATGCTTTTTTTGATCAA
This sequence comes from Anomaloglossus baeobatrachus, assembly GCF_048569485.1. Classification (NCBI taxonomy): domain Eukaryota; kingdom Metazoa; phylum Chordata; class Amphibia; order Anura; family Aromobatidae; genus Anomaloglossus; species Anomaloglossus baeobatrachus. Next base: position 594,570,860 of record NC_134353.1, on the reverse strand, counting down.
AAACAGTGTATACTAAGTACCCTATGTTTATATGCACTATGCTTTTATTTAGTTACAGCAGGGTATGTTTTCACAATTTTTCCCTTGGTTTCTCTTTGTCTAATGGCCAGTGTGAACATGAGCTCACAAGCTCCATGTATACCATCTCATACTCCGGCTCATTTTTTTTTTTTTTTGTTTTTATGTAGTTTTTTTGTATTCAGTACAAATGGGGTGTGGCCCTGCCTCTTGGTGAGCTGGACATTTCATTCTGTGAATCCCCCTGACTGTGTGTGTCCTGTTGGGACCCGGTCGCTCTCAGCCCTTAGACACATTGAGGCCTATTTTAGACCCATGGTAAGGTTTTAATATTAGAGAGTGTAGGTACTATCCCACCTGGGTACACCTTGGCGTTGGTGGGATAGCTTTATGCTATTTTTGATCAAAAACAGTGTTTACTAAGTACCCTATGTTTATATGCACTATGCTTTTATTTAGTTACAGCAGGGTATGTTTTCACAATTTTTCCCTTGGTTTCGCTCTGTTGACTCAGTAACAACAGCAGGGCCAGATTTAGGTCCTCGTAGACCCTAGGCACACCAACTTAAAGGTAACCTGTCAGGTGCAATATACTCCCAGAACCACTAGCAGTTCTGGGTGCGTATTGCTAATCCCTGCCTAACTGTCCCTGTATCTAGTAGCATAGATGAAGAGATACTTGGCTAATATTCAAAGTGAAGAAGAATTCAATGAGTTTGAAAAGGCTGCAAAAGAGCTTCTTCCAAATGCAGAATATAAACAAAGCTTAGACAGAAAATGCAAAATACATAACTTGTTTGAAGGAGAAACCAAAAAGGAAATAACTGCAAGAGACACTTTTCGAGTCCAAGTATTTTATACTATTGTTGACATACTAATGACAGAGATGAGGAAAAGGCATTTGGCATACAGTGAATTATGTGATAAATTCAGTTTCTGTGACGACCTGGACTAGTCAGCTCGTCCCAGGTAGTCACACACAACATCACACCCCCTCCCGATTAGGTGACATCAGTCAAACTAAAAACCTTGTCACCACCCTCCAGGTTTGATGTTCACACCAGGGGGGGTGGAGCCAGGTGGTAGGCTCCGCCCACCGAGGAGTCAGACAGGAGTCAAGTGGTAGTGAAGAGTAGTCGAGAGAAGGTGGAGAGCGGTCAAGTTCACGGGCAGTCCTGTGTCCAGGCCTGCCAAGAGACTACCAGGTGGCTGGGTTGGAGCCCAGTCACCATTGGCAAGGAGGCAGACGGTGGTGGCTGCCTACAGGAGCTGGGATTACAGCCGGTGGAACCGTAGGGACCGGGGTCGGGAGGTGGTCCACCGGTACCGAACCGGGGAACCAATTGGAAACCGGAGCACCAGGAGGGGTACTCAGACCCAGACGAAGCTTCGAACCGACAGGGCCAAGTCAAATCAACTGATTGCGGACTGGACTTTAGGACCTATCCTACACAAGTCCCGTTAGAAGATAACAGCCCAACCATACAGGGTAAAGCCACCGCCAAGGCATAGAGACCCAAAGGGCCAGAATCTGTGGGAAAACGGGCTCCTACAGCATATACAAGTCGGGGAGCGGACTACCGGTGTTTAGGCATAGGATTCAAACATTTACACACAGAGGTGCAGGAGAAAGGCGGAAACCACCAACCTATTCTGGGAGAAGCTGCAGCCGGCTGCGGGCCCCGTTCATCACTCCGTTTGGTTTACCAGAGACTCCAATGTGTTGTGTCAGAGTGAGTACACCAGTGCCTTCGGGACGCGCACCGCGCCGCACGGCAGTAGCGTCAAGCACGCATCACCCGCTCCCCCACCTCAGCACCTCCCTCGGGCCCCTGGGACCATCGCTCCCCTACCCACGGAGGGGTCAACACCAAGCTGCGCAACACCGTCCCCGGGAGGCCTAGTTAACGGCAGCGGTGGTGTCCATCCATTCACCACAACCCGTGGGTGGCGTCACGAACTTACAATCCAAACCAAACCACCGCGGCCCCGGCCGTGGAACTCCTCACCCAAGTCCCCGCGTGTAGCGCCAACTCCCTTGCAGAGTGACGTGACCCCCGGGTCCGTGAGAGGCTCGAGCCACCACCCGCAGTACGAGCACGGATCCAAGCGGCTCAGCGGTCGCAGCCGAGCCCGCTGGGCGGTACATTTCCTCACAGACAAGACCATATCAAGAGATGAAATTAAACTAAAGTCACGTATGTTAGTCAATATGTATTCATCAGACTTGGAGGAGGAATTTGTTGATGAGTTTCTAATGTTTTCTACTTTGTATACGGACAAAAAGTCTGTTCTTCAAATGTTGAGATCTCACTTTATAGATAATCTGACTTACAGATTTTTTTTTTTTACTTTTCCCAATGTTCACATTGCTTTCAGAATTTATTTATCAATACTTGGGTCCAATGCCGAAGGGAAATGGTCATTTTCTAAGCTGAAGCACATTAAGGGCTCATGCGCACATCGCATAATAGCATGCATTTATGCTGCGTATTGCACTGCAGCGTAAATGCATGCATCCTGCGTCCCCTGCACAATCTATGAAGATTGTGCATGAGACGTGCGCACGATGCTTTTATGAACGCAGCGATTTGGTGCTAAAATTTTGACCCAAATCCGTGCGTTCATAAAAGCAGCATGTCAATTATTGCTGTGTTCTGGATGCAGCTCCCACTCTGTCTATGGTGGGGGCAGCAGCCATAGCGCATGAAATCGGCTTTTTTTAACAAAATAACTGCATTCATTATGCAGTGTTTCTACAGTGATTTGACGCGCACATGTGCTGTCAAATCGCTGCAGAAAATTCAGCAGTAACGTGCGCATGAGCCCTTAGAACTATTTACGCTCGCTCATGGGCCAAGATTGTCTATCATCTTTGGCTCTTCTGTGCATTGAAAGTGAATTGAAAGAGTATGGAATTTGAAGGCATCATTAATGACTTTAGTGAAAAGAGAAGCCGTAAGTACCTGCCTTGATTAGTTCTGTATTAATTTCAATATGTTGTCAAATATTGTATAATTCTAGTTTATTGGAAGTTCCTATTAAAATCACATAAAAATGTATTAGTTCACATTATTTTTTTTACCTCAGGATATTTCTTTTCTATGGTTCCTATGCCGTAAAAAATTCATAGGCCCTAGGCACAGAGCCTACTGTGCCTAATGGGAAATCTAGCACTGAACGGCAGAGCCCCAAACTTCCTGTGGTATTGGCATAAGCACAAAAACTGTGCGTCGGGAGCTTTATGGCATGAATTCACATGTGATCCTGCATGTAAGCCTTACATCACCAAGTACAATGCCTACTGCTGGATTGAGTGGTGTACACAATGCTACCTCTGAACACTGTAGCTTTAACAATGTGTTCTGTGGAGTGATGAATCACATTTCATCTTCTAGCAGAGTGATGGACATGTCAGTGTTTGCCAAGTGCTAGGAGAACATTACCTGCCTGATTGCGATGTACCAACTGTAATATTTGGTAGAGGAGGGTTTATTTTATGGGCTGTTCTTCAGGTCTAAGATCAATGGAGACACGACAGAGAGAGAGAGACAGACAGGGAAAGAGACAGAGAAATAGAGACAGACAGGGAAAGAGACAGACAGAGGCAGACAGACAGACAGGCACAGAAAGACATAGGCACAGACAGACAGAAACCATCAGACAGGGAAAGAGACAGACAGACACTGATAGACAGGGAAAAAGACAGATAGGGAAAGAGACAGACAGGGAAAGAGACAGACAGGGAAAGAAACAGACAGACAGGGAAAGAGACAGACAGACAGGGAAAGAGACAGAGAGAGATATACAAAGGCAGATAGGGAAAGACACAGAGAAAGGGAAAGAAACAGACAGGGAAAGAGACAGATGGACAGAGGCAGACAGGGAGACAGACAGAGGCAGACAGGGAAAGAGACAGACAGAGGAAGACAGGGAAAAAGACAGGCAGACAAAGAGACAGACAGAAGCAGACAGGGAAAGAAACAGACAGGGAAAGAGACAAAGAGACAGATAAGGAAAGAGACAGACAGTGAAAGAAACAGAGAGAGATAGAGAGAGACAAATCGAGACAGACAGAGATAGAGAAATAGATAGACAGGCAGGGAAAGACACAGCATGACACACAGAGACAAACACACAGAGACAAACACATAGAGACAGACAGACTAAGAGACAGAGAGAGACTGATACAGTGACAGACAGAGAAATAGGCAGACAGAGACAGACATGGATAGAGACAGACAGACAGAGACAGACAAACACACAGATTGACAGACAGACAGAGATAGACAGTGAAAGACAGAGAGAGACAGATAAACAGGTAGAGAGAGACAGCCAGACAAAGAGATACAGAGACAGACAGGGAAATAGACAAACACACAGACAGACATACAGAGACAGACAGAAAGAGACAGACAGAGAGAGAGAGACAAGGAGAGGGATAGAGAGACAGTTACTATCCCGGGCAATGCTGGGTACTACAGCTAGTGGCTTAATAAAGTTTGATAATGGTCGGTTCTCTGATTTTCTAATACCAGACAGGGATTACAGACTGGTCATCTTACTTTGCCACCCTCTGCACATATAAAATTCCTCCTGAAATACTTGTATTGTATCTTGAATATAGCTCGTTTTTGTTTTTAGTTTACATTATACACTGCCTTGTGATTCATCTATGTCAGATTTCTCATGGACGGTGTGAAAATATACCATTTCGCTGGCCTACGTAGACAGCAGTTACACATATACCCATTTCTCTCTCTCAAGCAATGGACGGGATTATATAGAGTTCACACACAATTTCTTATTTTTTGAAGTATCTATCAAAGTAGAGGCACATAGGGGAACGCATAACCTTGCTCACCCCTCTGTGCCTGCAGTTTCTCTGATTGCTGATAACAGCAAAATGTGTTTTATTTCAGCGGTAGAGGTTGGAAACCTTTTTACCTTAACTCATACTGGCCTGTATGGCTCGTAACAACTTGTCAAAGCAACTTAAGCAACTCTCTTTTAGTTTAAGGAAAGCTTTTTCTGCTATTACATTTGAGAAATCTACAGGTCAGAAATGATAGGTCCTTCTGAGCTAGTGGAATATATGAGTAGATACTACCAGTACAGAGATATAGAATCTTCCAATGTTCTCAAATGCTTGAGGGCGATCCAGCAATTTATTTCAATTTAATTCCAGGTGCTTACATATACGTACAGTATATCACAAAAGTGAATACACCCCTCAAATATTTGTAAATATTAGCTTCAAGAGGTCACAGTACATGTTGGCATTTATGGTTCCCTTAATGAACTGTAGCTCCCCATGGCCAGCAGCACTCATGCAGCCCCAAATCATAACACTCCCACCACCATGCATGACTGTAGGCAGGACACACTTGTCTTTGTATTCCTTTTTACTATATCCATGTTCATAGCAAAGTATTTTTAAAAACACTTCTCGACTCTTGCCCTAGTTCACCAATTTATTAAAAAAAAAAGAAAGCCATGAAGATCCAAAGTAGTCCAAGGAATCCAATGCAGTCCACAAATGGGAACCTGAAATACATAAAAAGAGAGCGATAAAGAAATAAATACAAGAGACTGTCCCTCAGACCCGCAACACACATCCGTTTAATTTGTATGTGTGCAGTATGTATTTGCACGTACTGGAGACACGTACACACGGAGACCGATGTTATTCTATGGTAGATGGCACACACACGTAAAATCACACGGAACGTGTGTCCGTGTGGTAAGTACGTGTGTGCGCTTTTCTACACGGACAACATGTCCGTTTTTGGCCGGCAGCACGCAGGCACGGACCCGCTTTAGTCTATGGGTCCGTGCCTGCACGTACCGCACACGGAGTATGTCCGTGTTCAGCACGTTTCGTGCGTGTGCGTTTTTACACTAGCGATCTTATTTTTTGTTTTTTTTAAATTAAATTCAGTATACTTACCTTTTTTTCTGCTGATCTCAGTCATACTTACATTGGCGCTTGTTTTTTTTCTCCCCCCGGCTCATACCGCTCCCTGATCACCAGCGCGGCGAGGAACAGCTGTGCAGAGAATACGCGGCAACAATTACTTTGAATATGCTGGCCACTCATTAATCAATCTCGTATTCCCTGCTTTCCCCGCCCACAGGCGCTTGTGATTGGTTGCAGTCAGACACGCCCCCCATGCTGAGTGACCGCTGTCTCACTGCACCCAATCACAGCAGCCGGTGGGCATGTCTATACTGTGCAGTAAAATAAATAAATAAATAATTAAAAAAAACGGCGTGCGGTTCCCCCCAATTTTAATACCAGCCAGATAAAGCCATACGGCTGAAGGCAGTAATTCTCAGGATGAGGAGCCCCACGTTATGGGGAGCCCCTCAACCTAACAATATCAGTCAGCAGCCGCCCAGAATTGCCGCATACATTATATGCGACAGTTCTGGGACTGTACCCTTCTCTTCCCGATTTGCCCTGGTGCGTTGGAAAATCGGGGTAATAAGGAGTTAATGGCAGCCCATAGCTGCCAATAAGTCCTAGATTAATCATGTCAGGCGTCTCCCCGAGATACCTTCCATGATTAATCTGTAAATTACAGTAAATAAACACACACACCTGAACAATCCTTTATTAGAAAAATAAACACTAACAAATTACCTTGTTCACCAATTTAATAAGCCCGAAAAAGCCCTCCATGTCCGGCGTAATCCAGGATGGTCCAGCATCGCATCCAGCTCTGCTGCATCAAGGTGACCGGAGCTGCAGAAGACACCGCCGCTCCTGTCAGCTCCATGCAGCTAATGAAGGGAATAGCGCGATCAGCTGAGCTGTCACTGAGGTTACTCGCGGCCAACGCTGAATACAGCTGATCGCGCTATTCCCTTCATTAGCTGCGTGGAGCTGTCAGGAGCGGCGGTGTCTTCTGCAGCTCCGGTCACCTTCATGCAGCAGAGCTGGAAGCGACGCTGGACCATCCTGGAGTACACCAGACATGGAGGGCTTTTTCGGGCTTATTAAATTGGTGATGATGAGGGAATTTGTTAGTGTTTTTTATTTCTAATAAATGATTTTTTCAGGTGTGTGTGTTTATTTACTGTAATTTACAGATTAATCATGGAAGGCATCTCGGGGAGACGCCTGACATGATTAATCTAGGACTTATTGGCAGCTATGGGCTGCCACTAACTCCTTATTACCCCGATTTGTCAACGCACCAGGGCAAATCGGGAAGAGCCGGGTACAGTCCCAGAACTGTCGCATATAATGTATGCGGCAACTCTGGGCGGCTGCTGACTGATATTGTTAGGCTGGGGGGCTCCCCATAACGTGGGGTTCCCCATCCTGAGAATACAAGCCTTCAGCTGTATGGCTTTATCTGGTTGGTATTAAAATTGGGGGGGACCGCACGCCGTTTTTTTTAATTATTTATTTATTAATTTTACTGCACAGTATAGACACGCCCACCGGCTGCTGTGATTGGGTGCAGTGAGACAGCTGTCACTCAGCATGGGGGGCGTGTCTGACTGCAACCAATCACAGGCGCCTGTGGGCGGGGAAAGCAGGGAATACGAGATTGATTAATGAGCGGCCGGCATATTCAAAGTAATTGTTGCCGCGTATTCTCTGCACAGCTGTTCCTCGCCGCGCTGGTGATCGGGGAGCGGTAAGTATGAGAGAGGGCTGCTCACTTCAGTCACTCGGGGGATTAGCGGTCACTGGTGAATCCTTCACAGGTGATCGCTAATCAGTACGCGGCACACAGACAGAGCCACGGCATCACAATGAAGTCGGGTGAAGTTCACCTGAGTTCATTCTCATCGCGCAACTCTGCTGTCAGCCGACATGTATCATCGACATTGTGCAACACACAAACGGACATTTCACACGGACATTCCACGTACACATACACGGGCATTTTAGACACAAACACGGACATTTTACACGTACACACGGCTCGCATACGCCATCACACGGATGCCATACGTACCGGAGAAACGCCCCAAAAAAACGGAACACGGACCCGAAAAACGGACCGTGTCACACGGACTTTTTTTTGCGGAAGTGTGTTTTAGGCCTCATTCATCATTTCATTATAAAAAAACATTCTTGCACCTCTAATGTAATCAATGGTGTTCCCATGAAATCCACTGATTCTGTAGCACAAACTAAGAAGCCGTGCCAGATTAGGCTCAGCACTGCAATACCCGGAGACTGAGCAGAGCACAACCTGACCGAGAATAACCTATGAAGCATCATTCTCCAAACTAGGTTGCATAGGTTGTACTACAAAATTAGTGGATGTCATGGGAATTCCAGGGACTGTATCAGAGCTGCAAGGATTTATTTTTTATAATAAATTGGTGAACGAGGGACTGTCTCTTGTTTTTATTTCTTTACTTTTATCTTTTTTTGTCTTTTACGTTCCCATTTGTGGACTACGATGGATTTGGTGGACTACTTTGGATCTTCATGGCTTTTTTTCTCTTTAATAAATTGGTGAACCAGAGCAAGAGTTGTTTTTTTTAAATAAAATATTTTTTTCTGTGTGTTCTTTGCTCTTTCTTACTGAATTAGTAATATGGTTGTCTGATGGATGCCTCTCCATTACTAACAACAGAGCTTGATTACGGCTTACATTGCACAGCTGACATCAACCAAAAAAAATATTATCCCGATTACCACCGCACCAGGGCAATTGGAAAGAGCTGAGGCAAAGCACCAGAATTAATTCTTCTTATCTGATGCGCCACTTCTGAGGTGGCTGGGGCTGCTATTTTTATGCTGGGGAGGGCCAAAGAACCACGGGCCTTCGCAGCCTGATATCTGTGCCCAGCTGTCTGTTTTACCCTGGCTGATTATAAAAATGGGGGGGAGCCCACATCATTTTTTTAAAATGAATTATTTATTTAGTTCCCAGTAGCGACCTAGGAATTCAGGAGTCTTTCTCGTGTTGTTCCCATTCTATTTGAGCTTGGTTTCCATTCTTTCAGCAACTTTCCCGCCCCATCTTTCTTTTTAGGGTTTTCGGGAAAAAGGTTCATGTTCCTCATTGACTTCCATTATACACATTACTCCATCTAACCTGCTAGATTCGCGTTTCGAGCACTCAAGCAATTTAGTGCTCGCTCATCACTAATGCCAAAGTAAATTAGCTCTCAAATGCCAAATTGAACACTCGTTCACCTAACTTGCCTAATACATTGGGCCCTACAGATGAACTCAACTCTCTCCAATATAGTTCTTTGGGAATTGTGAAAATCACCCCTTCTCCAAAATACCAACCAGAGTAGTAAGTACCCTTATTTTCATATTTGATGTAAATTCACAGAAGTTGGAACACCTATCTATCAGACATTTATGACACTTGCCTAATAATTCATAAATGTCTCTGGTATTGAAATATGCGCTAGTATTGCTGCTGTAAGTTTGGCTTGTATATATGGTCTTATTAGTGGTTAAATAGCCTGTTGATGATCTAGCACTACTACTGTATGATGGTTTGACAGCTTTGTTCTTATTTAATACTGCACAACTCTTTCTAGGCATAACATAGACATTTGTTGCTTATACAGTATTTATTGTATAAAGTGATTCATGAGTGCCATATTTTCTCTCTGCACACATTCTAACATATTAACATAGTTTCTAAGACTGAAGGAAGACCTTATGTCCATCTAGTTTAGCCTATTTTTAGTGCCGCTGTTCTTCAGTGTTGAACCTGTGGAATGCAAAAACCCAGAGTAGAAGCCAGTTTTCTTAAATTACTTCCCGACTCCTCAGCTGGGTCAACTATCTACCTGTAATATTATGCTATTTATAACCTTCTATACTTTTGCTATCAAGAAAAGCATCCATTCCTCTTTTAAATTCATTCAGTGAGTTGGCCATCACCACTTCCTCAGGAAGAGAGTTCCAGAGCCTTAGGGGCACTTTGCACACTACGACATCGCAGGTGCGATGTCGGTGGGGTCAAATTGAAAGTGTCGCACATCTGGCGTCGCAGGCGATATCGCAGTGTGTAAAGTCTTTATGATACGATTAACGAGCGCAAAATCGTCGTAATCGTATCATTGGTGTAGCCTCGGTCATTTCCATAATTTGGAAATGACCGATGTTACGATGTTGTTCCTCGTTCCTGTGGCAACACACATCACTGTGTGTGAAGCCGCAGGAGCGAGGAACATCTCCTAGCTGCGTCCTGCGGCTCACGCCAGCTATGCGGAAGGATGGAGGTGGGCGGGATGTTTACGTCCCGCTCATCTCCGCCCCTCCGCTTCTATTGGCCGCCTGCTGTGTGACGTCGCTATGACGCCGCACGACCCGCCCCCCTAATAAGCAGGCGGGTCGCCGGCCAGAGAGACGTCGCAGGGCAGGTGAGTGCATGTGAAGCTGGCGTAGCGATAATGCTCGCTACGCCAGCTATCACCATCATATCGCAGCTGCGACGGGGCGGGGACTATCGCGCTCGGCATTGCAAGCATCAACTTGCGATGTCGTAGTGTGCAAAGTGCCCCTTACTGCTCTTACTTTGAAGAACCCTCTTCTATGCTGGTGCAGAAATTTTCTTTCCTCCAATTGAAGAGAATGGCCCCTTGTTCTTGTCATAGTCCTTGGTACAAACAGATCATGGGAGAGATCTCTGTATGGCCCTCTTATATACTTTACATATTTATTAGGTCTCCCCTAAGTCTTTTCTTTTTTAGAGTAAATAGACCTAATTTTGATAACCTTTCTGGGTATTGTAATGCACCCACTCCATTTATTATTTTAGTTGCCCGCCTCTGAACCCTTTCAAGTTCAGTGATGTCTTTCTTGAGCACCGGCGCCCAAAATTGCACACAATACTCCAAGTGTGGTCTGACGAGTGATTTGTAGAGGGAGAATGATGTTTTCATCTCCTGCCCCCAGACCTCTTCTAATGCATCCCATGACCCTATTTGCATTGGTAGCAGCTGCCTAACACTGGGCACTCCAATTTAGCTTCTTATTGACTAAGATGCCTAAAGCGGGCTTTACACACTGCGATCTCGCTAGTGAGATCGCAAGCAATCGTACCCGCCCCCGTCGGTTGTGCGACACGGGCATATCGCTGCCCGTGTCGCACAACCTCGCTTACCCCCGTCACACGGACTTACCTTCCCTGCGACGTCGCTCTGGCCGGCGAACCGCCTCCTTCCTAAGGGGGCGGGTCGTGCGGCGTCCCAGAGACGTCACACGGCAGGCAGCCAATAGAAGTGGAGGGGCGGAGATGAGCTGGACGTAACATCCCGCCCACCTCCTTCCTTCCTCATTACCGATGGAGGCAGGTAAGGAGATGTTCCTCGCTCCTGCAGTGTCACACACAGCGATGTGTGCTGCCGCAGGAACGAGGAACAACATCGCTAACATGCTGAAAACGACTTTTTGTTTCAGGACGACCTCTCCACGGCAAACGATTTTGCCCTCTTTTGCGATCGTTTAAGATCGCTCTTAAGTGTTACACGCTGTGATCTCGTTAATGACGCCAGATGTGCGTCACAAACAATGTGACCCCGATGATAATTCATTAATGATATCGTAGCGTGTAAAGCCCGCTTAAGTCTTCTTCCATGTCTGATTTCCCTAGCAGTTTTCCATTTAGTAAGTAATTGTGTGGCCCCGCAAGTATTGTGTCGGTGCATTACCTTCAGGGACTCCACGCAGCTGGATCTGGTCACAGGTAGGAGATCTTCTATTTAGGATTGTCGTGACGCCACTCTCAGAATTGCGGTCAGTGGGGACCGCCACTGCAAGTTAGGGGTGCCTGGGGCTGATGGTAGGTGCAGTCAGTTGTAGTAGCCTCCAGAGAGTGAGGCAAGCCCCAGGACCCTGTGTAGGTGTGTGGAACCACAAGGCGCAGAATAACTCAACACAAGCAGAATGTCTTTCAGGGGTTTTACTCACAGAAGGTGGCAGAGTGAGTAACCCGGGCGTAGCTGGGATGAACCAGGCTGGAACCAGGTATCCTTCAGGCTGACTGATGAGGGTGGCTACCGACTCGCCTTCCTTAGCCCTTCGCGTTTTGGGGTAACCCCGACTTTTAGTCCCTATGGGGGTCACCCAGGGAAGTTGCTGAAGCCTCTCTCCCCTTCGTTTTGGCCCGTTTGCTTGTAGCCTGGACCAGGACACTCCGGCTGCTTGCCTCCTGTGAACTATGGGCCCTAACTGTGGCGACGTGGCTGCGGACTCTGTAGTGTGGTCTTGGGGGTATGAAGTGCCCCCTCATGCAGGTTTGGCAAGGAAAGGTGGATCTATCCCTGCACTGGGACCTGCTACCCGTTTGGGCCTGGTAACTCCCTAGCAGTCTCCTTACTTCCCACTCCGTTGCTCTCTCTTTAGCTGAAGATGGATTTCGGGTAGCACTACTAGGTGACCGTTCTCCCCCGTCGGTAGTCACTGCGCGGACGCTGTTAGACTGCCACAGCCCCAGGGGTCTGCTCCTGACGTCTGCTCTCCCTGGACTGCCCACTAAACCGGCTCACTGCTCCTCCTCTCCTGTTCTTGCCTACGCCACCTAGCAACCAGGCTCTCTACCACACCCCTTGAGTGGAGATGGAGGCTTCGCCCCCTCCACTCCTCAAGTGGAGGTGAAGGCTTTGCCCCCTCCTGGGATCCCCAGGGGTCCTCTCAAAGGTACATGTGTGAGACCTGATCACTATGCGCCTGTGTAGTCACACCTCGGTCAGCCTTCTGGATTACCTGTTTGTACTGTCCCCAGCATGGGTGCAGTACTCAGTGGTGCCTGACCAGGTCAGGGGCGCCACATAATCATAGCATCTGTTTCTCCTTCCCATGTGCAAAACCTTACACGTATCTGTGTTAAACCTCATTTGCCATTTTTCAGCCCAATTCTCCAATTTACTCAAATCCATCTGAAGTTGCAAACTGTCCTCCTTTGTGTTAACTACCTTACATAGTTTTCTATCATCTTCAAATACTGATATTTTACTCTGTAAGCCATTCACCAAATCATTAATAAATATATTAAAAATATTCTCATTTTAACATATTTGTATTTTATATTTGTGACGCCCTGGCCTATCAGGTCGTCACAGGGTATTGTGCAATCTGCCCTTCTGTGCAATATCCACCTCCTCGTTGGTTGTGGGTCTCTAACTAACAATGTTGCCAACAGTCCTAGGTACACTCTACACCACACCCACCAGACATACCAGTGGATGGCCTGAGTGGAATAGGGTCGCCCACTTTGGGGGTTGGTTAAGAGGAGGTCAGGAGTGTCAGGAGCAGTGCAGTCGAAGCGAGGAAGTAGAGAGAAGTAGTTTGGAGGTGAAGGAGAGAGGAGGTCAGGAGCAGGGCTCCTTGGAAGCAACTAGGTGGCAGACGGTGGTCTGGGCCTAGTAACAGCCGTACCTCCAGTTGCAGGGAATTGTGCCAAGGGGCACGGAACTATCGAGGAGGACAGCCGGCGGCCTTGCACCATCACCAGGCTGGGACCAGGGCATGACGGGGTACGTGGACCCTAGGTCAGGGAGTAGCTTCAGGCAACCTGACATTTGACCCAACAAGAACAGAGCTTTCAAGATTCGTTCTCCACCCGCTCTAAAATAGGGGTACTAGCGCAACGAGGAGTATAGGACTTTCCACAAATATGGTAGAAAATCACAAACGTGAACCCTGAGAGCAAGCTCCCACACCTAGCCATTCTGGGGTGCGGGACCCGGCAAGTTCCACACTACCAGAACCAACAGAGAAGTAACTTAGTGCCAGGAGGCAGGTCACGGATCACCAGGCAACACCGTCGGGGACGGGACCCGAACTAGCTCCCCTCAGCGGCAGCGGTGTCCAGACCTTTGGTTTATCCAGTTGTCGGTGTCAGCTTTATGGACTGAGTGAGTACGCAAGTGGCCCCTGCGCTCCCCACGGCACCCCCCAACACCATCACCAAGTCCCTGGTTATTCCCCCTACCCGTGCAGGGTTCTAACACCTGGCCGCCCCATTCCATCTCCCCGGGTACTCCCAACTGCAGTGGTGGTACTTCCCAAATTACCACAAACCACGGGTGGCGTCACAAACTCTGACACATCCCCTGTAAATAACCCCCTTCGTTTGAGGAGCCGCACGACCCCCCGGGTCCGTAGACCCCTAGAGCCACCGCGGATCCGGATCCGAGCAGCCCGGCTGCTGAAGTGGGGGCGGCACATATTCTTTTTGTTGTATAATAAAGCTTCAAATACATTTACTACTGGGGGTAAACTTCTTATTTTCTATAGATTTTGCTGTTATATTGAAGTGACTACTGTCTAATTACGGCAGTATGTAGGTATTTAACCCCTTCACAACATACACCGTACTTGTATGGCCCATGTTAGAAGCAGGTGTATGCTGCAGGTGTGACGCCCTTGTGTCGCCCGGGGACCAGGGGTACTCAGATCCGGGCCACAGGGTCACTTCTGTGGGTATCACGGTGGCGTGACCCGGTCTGTGATCCCAGGCTCCACAGTAAAAGGGGATTTGGTAAGGGAGATTGTCCGTGACGCCACCCACGGTTGTGGTGAGGTTGGAACACCACCGCTGCTCTGGACGGGGATCCCGGGAGCGATGGTATGGAGCAGCTAGATGTTATTTCTCCCCTCCGTGGGTAGGGGGTTGGCTGTCCCGGGGCCCGGTGATGGGGTAAGCAGGGAGCAGGGCGCAGTGCTGCGGTGCGGTGCCCGAGGGCACGGGCGTACTCACAAGTAATTCACACGGAGTCACTGGTAAACTAGGAATTGCCGGTGTCCGCAGCCTTTGGTACGGGTGTCCCACACACGGTGCAGCAGCTCCTGTTCTTTCCCTGCAGCCAGGTGCCTTTCTCTCCACTCTCTTCCTCTTTCTCCTCAGCCGGGAATGGGGAATCCACTCCCCTGTAGTGATCCGGGTCACCCTAGGTACCGAGGGGCCACTACCCTGCTCCGGCTACCTCTGGCCCCTTCCTCACTAGGGCCTGTCCCGGCCCTCTCGGAGCACGCTTCACTTTCAGCCTGGGAGCTACAACTCCAGACTTCTCTTCTCTCTATCTCTCCAAACACTCTGCTCCAGCCCCTCCCCTCTGCTCTGCTTTACTCTTACCCTGGGGGATGTGGTTTGTCTTTCTGCACCAGCGTGGGATCAGATTACCAAGGAGGATTAACTCTTTCTGTGACAACCTGGCTTTGCCAGGGCGTCACACCCTGGCAAAACCAGGGAGTCACAGATGATTGTGCCCCCACCAAGGGTACAGGAATCGCCTCCTCCTTGGGATTCAATATCACATCCCACACACAGGAACACCAGCCACAAAACCCTAGTCACCTCCCCCCCCATGGCAATAGGAACACACCAGTGGGCGGGACCAGGCGGATGGGAGCTCCCACCCAGGGGTCCTGAGGTGCTAGGGGAGGGAACCAGTCAGAGAAGTGCTGGACAGGGAAAGTGACAGTCGTGTTGTGCTGAGCAAAAGTGACAGTCGTGTTGTGCTGAGCAGTCAGTGAAGTGTAGACAGGGGTCGGAGCCCCTGGACTACAGCAGCACCTGCAAAGGACTAGGTGTCAGATGGCAGAGCAGGGCAACAGGCGATGGAGATCCGGTCGCAGGAGACCCAAAGTGGACCGGGGTAGGGTTGGAGCCCGCCGGTACCGAAACGGGAATCCAGTCCGGAGGCCATGCACAGGTGGGGTACCTGGATCCTAGGACGAGGCAAGCTTCAAGCCCCTTGTTAATTGACCAGGCCGGGGACCAAGGTTTCAGGCCTTGTTTCCAAAGAGAAGCCCAGATAGAACAAAATGGCAGCCCACCGCGGGGGATAGGGTATCCGCAAACACCCACTGAGATCCCAAGGGTCAGTTTTCGCAGGCAACGGCTCCTCAGGTACACAACACACCGGGAGCGGATTTCTCCCGTTCCACACGGATTAAATTAACACAAGAGAAACACACAGTGCAGAAGGAAGGGCCCCTGCCCTGTCAGCCCGGGTGTGGGACCAGCACACCCCTCCAAAAGGCTCTCGGCATTCGGCTTTGGTTCACAAAAGTACTCTGTGTTTACTGACCATCCACATCAGTACAGCCTCATCCAGCACCACGACTACCAACTGTAAGTTCCCTATTTCCTGCCTCTTAAAGACTGCTCCCTGCAACCCCTCACAATACCCTGGGCCCCGGGACCACACATCCCCTACCCTTGGAGGGGATCCCACCTTGCTGCCCTGCTCCATCAGCCCCGGGCGCCCCCATATCCAGGCAGCGGGGGTGTCACCATCCATCACTGCAACCCACAGGTGGCGTCACTGACAAAGACTCTACCCCCTGTAAATAACCTCTTTTCACTCGTGGGCGACGGATGGCTGCGCGAGCTCCGGATCCAGCTGCCACTCGAGCTACAGCCACCGCCCGGATCCGAGTGCCTCGAGCGGCCCCCCGGTTGTGATCTGTCCCCCGCCCACGACACAGGCCCAAGGGGTGAGCTCATACCATACTTGGCAGGTAATGACTGTATTACAGCCAGAATCTGCTGCTAATAATCGGGGGTGGAGCTGAGTTCCATCTGCGATTGTTAATCTGTTAAATCCCACTGTCAAATTCTGAGAGCGGGATTGAAATGCTCTGGCATAGGGGTGCACAATTTTCAGCTCCCATCGACACACGTATGATGTGATGGCGGGTCCATGATGGGTTGCTATGACAGCAGGAGGTCTGCTGAAGACCTCCATACTTGTCATAGCAGTGCTTCTGTAGTCGAGTTTCCAAAGGAGACTGTGATTTCTGCTATATACAGCAATCCTGTGACATTGCTGTATATAGCACAAGAGATCAGACATCCTCAGGTTATAGTCTATAGACTATTAAAATAGTGAAAAGTAAAAAAGTTTTAAAATTATGAAAACAATAAAAAAATATAATTTCAAATTGCTCAATTTTTGCCCCATTAATAATAAAGATATTACAAAAATGCACATATGTGGCATTGCCATGTTCAATAAAGTACGAGCTATCAAAATATAAAAATAACTAACCCACCCAGTAAACACTGAAGAAAAAAAATCAAAAACACCAAAACTAACTTTTTTTGGTCTCTGCAATACCAGGAATGCTATAACAAGCGATCAAAACATCATAACTATGTCAAAATGGTAAAAATGTCATCTCGGCCCGCAAAAAATAATCTGTCACAGAAAATGTTACGAGTCTTGGAAAATGGTGACACCACTCATTCCCTTCCCCCCACCAATATTTTTTTTTTTCAAAAGTCTGTTTTTTTCAGCACTAAAATAATAAAAAAAAACTGGACGCTTGAATTTGCCATAATTGTACTGATGAGGAAAATCATATTGCAAGGTCATATTTACCACAAAATGTACACTATAAGGCCTGTTTCACACGTCAGTGAAAAACACAGACTTTTTCACTGAGGTGTAAAATTTGTGATTTACAGCACACGTGGGATGTCCATGTGCAATCCATGATACGTGCTCCGTTAACCGTAATTGCACATGGAGATAAACTCACCTGTCCCTGCTCCTGCTGTGGTGCTGAACTCTCCTGAATGCTGTGTCCGTCCACCTCTGCAGCTACTTCTGGGTCGGCTGTGCTGTGCATAAATGAATATGCATGACAGTAATTAGCCGGGCAGGAAGCAGCAGGCAGCGGGGGCTGGAGACAGCGTAGCTGAAGAAGGTGAGTATAAATATCATTTTACTTTCAATGTGCGTGTTTTTCTGGTACGTGTTTCACGGATCACACCATAGTGTGGTTCATGGGACATCAGTGATGCCAGAAAAAAAAGGACATGTCTCCGTGCGGCAATCACGGACACGCGTGTACGCCGCACAGAGACATGGTCAGTGAAAAATCACAGATGTGTGTGCATAGACCCATTGATTATAATGGATCTGCATATGTCAGTGATTCTGGTACGTATAAAAACTGTCACATACGTATCAGAATCACTGACGTGTGAAAGAGGCCTAAAGCATAGAGACGGTAAAGCATACAGCCTACTCCTTGGTATTGTAGGTAGCTATCAAGTTTGGACCTGCAGGGTGGCCGGTAACCTAGGCGACGACTGATAAACTAAAAATTAAAAATACCTTCTATTCCTGAAAACGGAGAGGATCTTTAGTAAGGGCTAAGTTGCGAAGTTGCTTGTTTTTACAAGCACTTTGTAACTTTACCCATTTATGAACTTGAGACAACCCTTATAAAAAGCTTTTTTTTTCTTGTCTACCAAAGCTAAAAAAAAAAAAAAAAAAAAAAAAGTACTTTACTGAAACATCCAAATCCTACAAGAAAGATGAAATCCACAGACTTAAAAAAGAAACATTGCGGATTAATTTATTTAAGCACACTAAGACCACATGAGGTTAATGAAGAAATGTTACTAAGAGCCACTTTTATAATGAATTTATTCCCAGTGCCTCATTTGTGTTAATTGCGGTGACCTTTAATTACTTTTATAGCTTTTCTCTTCAGGTTTGGATATTCTGATATCTTTATATATTTGTAATGTCACATTATTTTGATTGCAATTATTTAGAGAAATGCTCTTGTTGTTACGGGTTTGACGTAATGTCTAATCAAACCAAAATGTTAATAGATTTATACCTGCGCTAGAATGTAATGCATCTCCGGCTATTCCGCATGTCCTACAAAGTCAGTATACTCTTGTGTTTATAAGGCTGGATTTACAAACGTTTCTGGGTGGAATATGGATATCCTGCAGACTATATGGAAAATGTTCACAGATTTAGGCTATGTTCACACACTGTGTTTTTACCTGCGTTTTTGGTCCGTTTTTGCTGCAGAAATTTCTTGAGAAATTCTTGTAACCTTTCTGCAGACATTCCCCAGCGAAACCTATGGGGAAAAAAATTAGCTGTGCGCACACTGCGTTTTTTTCTTAAGCAAATTCTTTCAGTAGATTTTCTTAAGAAAAAGAATGTGCATGTCACTTCTTTTCTGCAGCTAACTGCGTTATTTCACTCCATTGACTGTAATGTAATCATGAAATAGCGCAGGAATAACGCAGGTAGCAAGTGATGTGCGTTATTCCCGCGTTATTTCGCGTTTTCAAGACATAGTGTACTTCCCTGCACTGCGTTTTGCAGGGAAGTGATGTCACTAGGACAGGAAGAGGAAGGAGAAGAGAAAAGAAAAAAGCGTGTGCTCCGCTGTATTTTTACCTTCCAGCCGGGTAAACACACAGCGGCGGCCCGGTATTCTCAGGCTGGGGAGAGCGAAGGACAGGGTTAATGCCCCCTCCCCCTCCCGCAGTCGAGAATATCAGCCGCAGCTGCCCCGGGACTATGCGACAGTAACGGCGTGTTACCGGCTCCTCCAGATGCCGTGATGCTGGGGCAATCTAGGTAATATGGAGTTAACGGCAACTAATAGCTGCCGCTAAGTCCAAGATTAGTGATGGCAGCGTCTATGACACGCCGTCACTAATCTGAAAGTGAAAGTAAAGAAACACACACCGAAAAATCCTTTATTTTGAATAAAAGACAAAAAGCCCCTCTTTCTCCACTGTATTAACCCCTCCCAGACACAGCTCCGACGTAATCCACAGCGATGTCCCCCGGCGCTTCCAGCCCTGCTCCAGCCGCGTGTGACAGTTCTCCATGGGTCAGTGAACAAGTGCTGAATGCGGCTCCTGAGCGTGACTGCGGGGAACGACAGGACATTTCTCACGGCCGCTGATGTGAACACACTACCGACTGCGAGAAGTGCAGTGTGTGGGGGGAAACATCATAAATAAAGCTGGAATATCTATCCCTCTATTATCTATCTATGTATCTATTATCTATCTATCCCTCTATCTATCCCTCTATCTATCTATCTATCTATCCATCTATCCATCTATCCCTCTATTATCTATCTATCCATCTATCCATCTATCCATCTATCCCTCTATTATCTATCTATCCATCTATCCATCTATCCATCTATCTCTCTATTATCTATCTATCCCTCTATCTATCTATCTATCTATCTATCTATCTATCCATCCCTCTATCTATCTATTATTTATCTATCTATACCCCTAAATATCTATCTATTATCTATCTATATCTATCTATTATCTATCTTTCTATATTATCTATCCTTCTATCTATCTATCTATCTATCTATCTATCTATCTATCCATCTATCCATCTATCCCTCTATCTATCTATCTATCTATCTATCCATCTATCTTATCTATCTATACCCCTAAATATCTATCTATTATCTATCTATTCCCCTAAATATCTATATCTATCTATCTATCTATCTATCTATCATATATCTATCTCTGTATTATCTATTTTTTTTTTTATTTTCAATGTGCTTTATTGCTGTAAAGGCATTAAAAAACGTGTGGCGCCCCTGACCTGGTCAGGCACCACTGAGTACTGCACCCATGCTGGGGACAGTACAATACAGGTAATCCAGAAGGCTGACCGGGGTGTGGAACACAGGCGCATAGTGATCAGCTCTCACACATGTACCCATGAGAGGACCCCTGGGGATCCCAGGAGGGGGAAAAGCCTTGACCTTCACTGGAATAGTGGAGGGGGCCAAAAGCCTCCATCTCCTCTCAAGGGGTGTGGTAAGAGAGTCTGGTTGCTAGGTGGCGTAGGCAAGAACAGGAGAGGAGGGGCAGTGAGTCAGTTAGAGCAGAACTCCATAGGGCTCAGTGAGGAGCAGACCTGTGGGGCTGTTGCTGTCTAACAGCGCCCGCGCAGTGGCTACTGACGGGGGAGAACGGTCAACTAGGAGTGCTACCCGAAATCCATCTTCAGCTAAAGAGAGAGCAACGGAGTGGGAAGTAAGGAGACTGCTAGAGAGTACCAGGCCCAAACGGGCGGCAGATCCCGAAGCGGAGATAGATCCAGCTTTCTTTTGCTAAACCTGCCGGTGTGGGGCTCTCAAAGCCCACGCCACAACACCACAAAAGCCGCAGCCACGTAGCCACAGTTAGGGCCCATAGCTCACAGGAGGCAAGAAGCTGGAGTGATCTGGCCCAGGCGACAAGCACACGGCGAACGAAGGGGAGAGAGGCTGCAGCATCTTCCCTGGGTGACCCCCATAGGGACTCAAAGTCGGGGTCACCCCAAACCACCAAGGGCTAAGGAAGGCGAGTTGGTAGTCACCCTCATAAAGTCAGCCTGAAGGATACCTGGTTCCCACCTGGTTCATCTCAGCTACGCCCGGGCTACTCACCCTGCCATCAAATGTGAGTAAAGCCCTTGAAAGACAGTTCTGCCTGTGTGAGTCATTCTGCGACTTGTAGTACTACGCATCTACACCGGGCCCTGGGGCTTGCCTCACTCTCAGGAGGCTATTCCAACTAACTGCACACACCATCAGCCCCAGGCGACCCTCAACCTGCAGTGGCGGTCCCTACTGGCCGCAATACTGAGAGTGGCGTCACGACAAGAAGAAGATCTCCTACCTGTGACCAGATCCAGCTGAGTGGAGTCCCTGAAGGTAATGCACCGACACAACGCCTGTGGGGCTTCACATCTGGCGTCACGAACAGGATAAGGACTAGACCTGTTCAGACAGGTGACCATGTGCCTGGGCGGTCCGCTTGAAAAGTTGGAAGCGCCGCCATATTGCCACCATGAAAAGCGCGCTGAAAAAACAACAGCAGCCCGCGCTGGAAGAAGTTACCGCCCACGAAGAGGTGTGGCTACCCAGAGATCCCCTGCAGAGTTCTGACCTTGCCAGCTATGAGAGTGGAAGCGTTCAGAGACGTCGGGACAGAAAGGGAGCCAGAAGCCTGCTGCTGGGAGAGGAGCTGCTGAAAGAGGCAGAGCGGAAACTGAACAGCTTGCTATTAGAGGCAACGGCGAGTCCACAGCTGGAGAGTCGTGCAGAAGAGGGCGCAGAAGAAATGGCGTCTGACCGCAGAAATCCAGAACCGGGCTCCGCTGCCTGGTGGTATCGGGAGCTGGCCCAGTTCTGCGACCGACTGGAGACCCGGGTCGTGGAGCAGATCCGAGAAGAACGTATGGAACTTCTGGAGATGGCTGCCGCGGTTCAGGCCTATGAGAGGGGAACCGCACGACGAGTGCCAGACCGGGCGGCGACGACTCAGACCCCGATGCTGCCACCGATGGGTGAGTCCAGTATTACCCCTGCCGGCCCGGATGCCCCGACCCCTGCTGCCACGCCCGCGGTCCCTGAAGAGGCGCCCGGCGCGGCGACGCTGAGCCAGGCCGCAGCCACGCCAGGTGCGGCCCGCCAAGCCCAGGCCGCCGCAGCGATGCCCTGCTCGGCCCGCCAAGACCCGGCCGCCGCAGCGATGCCCTGCTCGGCCCGCCAAGCCCCGGCCGCCGCAGCGATGCCCTGCTCGGCCCGCCAAGCCCCGGCCGCCGCAGCGATGCCCTGCTCGGCCCACCAAGACCCGGTCCCTGCAGCGACGCCCAGCCCAGCCTGCACAGATCCCATCGCAGCTGCGACGCCGATCCAGGCCGCCACCATACAGGGCGCGGCCCGCCAAGACCAGGCCGCCGCCAAACAGGGCGCGGCCCGCCAAGACCAGGCCGCCGCCATGCCGGGCGCGGCCCGCCAAGACCAGGTCGCCGCCATACAGGGCGCGGCCCGCCAAGAGATTGCATCACCATTTACCCCGGCCTGCAAGGCCAGAGCAGACACCGCTCCCCAGTCCAAAGAGGTCCCTGCTGGAAAGCCCACGCTGGGGGAGGACCCCGAATACTGGCGGCTGAAGGCTGACATGGAGGCCAAGTTTCCACAATGGTTGGTGGACCGGTACATGCTCCCTCCGCACACCCCCAAGAGGATTCCAGCAATCCCTGCAGCAACCACGCCAAAGAGTCCCCTGCCTGAGCCTGCTGAAGAAAGCCCATCCCCAGCACTGCCACCAAAGGAGTGCCAAGAAGAACTAAGGGGGAGAGGAGGCCAGGAAGCTGAGGAGCTGACTCCGGAGCCACCGGCAGTGGAGCAATACTCAGAGCCGGAGATGTTACCCTATTCCCGTTGGGATGAGGAGGACTTGACACCGTCTGCTGATGAAGACCAGCCCAGAAACCTCACCTGGGGCCCTGCAGGCATTGAAGTACCAGCCCGGCAAAACCCAGCCCGCAAGACAAGGCGTCGCAATAGAACAACGCTGTCCCCTGCACCACAGTCTCCAGAGCAGAGAGAAGTCACAGCCAGAGACCTACAGGAGAAAAAGTTCCTGAGAAGAGCCAAAGCCCTGGTATGGAGGAGTAAAGGAAAGTAAGAAGTCAGCAGTTAGAAAGTTAAAGTTTTGAAAAGTTTGTTTTGCAACGTTTACGTTTAAGCATGTGCCCACAAAAACTATTGTGAGAAAACCATAAACCTTAGGGCTATGAACTGGCTATAGCCACAAACTCTCGCAGTGTAAATAGTTACACCAGAGGGCACCACCACCACCAGAGTCAGCCTGTTTAGGGGCTTGGCTCGTCTGCAACCAGGAGGAGCCCGTCCGTATATAGGGCCTTGGCTCACCTGCGACCAGAGAGCATGCCTGTTTATGGGGCCTGGCTCTCCACCACAAAGAGGGTACCTGGTCAGCACCAACTGTGGAGGCCGCCTCTGCATCCTGCCAGAAGAGGCTGAAGGCGCGGATCCACCAGGCCAGGTATACCCTGAAACCACCAGCCCAAGTAAGCCGCCTCTACATCCTGCCAGAAGTGGCTGAAGCCGCGGCCAACGTGAAAGGGTTTTGGGTGGGTTAACGGACTTGTGGGTGGAGGGTGGTGATGTATGGTACCTGGTGCTTTTAAAAATGTTTTACATGTTTTAATGTTTTATGCATTTTAAAATGTTGTCTTGCAGCCCGAGGACGTGCTGGTGATAACTAAGGGGGAATGTGGCGCCCCTGACCTGGTCAGGCACCACTGAGTACTGCACCCATGCTGGGGACAGTACAATACAGGTAATCCAGAAGGCTGACCGGGGTGTGGAACACAGGCGCATAGTGATCAGCTCTCACACATGTACCCATGAGAGGACCCCTGGGGATCCCAGGAGGGGGAAAAGCCTTGACCTTCACTGGAATAGTGGAGGGGGCCAAAAGCCTCCATCTCCTCTCAAGGGGTGTGGTAAGAGAGTCTGGTTGCTAGGTGGCGTAGGCAAGAACAGGAGAGGAGGGGCAGTGAGTCAGTTAGAGCAGAACTCCATAGGGCTCAGTGAGGAGCAGACCTGTGGGGCTGTTGCTGTCTAACAGCGCCCGCGCAGTGGCTACTGACGGGGGAGAACGGTCAACTAGGAGTGCTACCCGAAATCCATCTTCAGCTAAAGAGAGAGCAACGGAGTGGGAAGTAAGGAGACTGCTAGAGAGTACCAGGCCCAAACGGGCGGCAGATCCCGAAGCGGAGATAGATCCAGCTTTCTTTTGCTAAACCTGCCGGTGTGGGGCTCTCAAAGCCCACGCCACAACACCACAAAAGCCGCAGCCACGTAGCCACAGTTAGGGCCCATAGCTCACAGGAGGCAAGAAGCTGGAGTGATCTGGCCCAGGCGACAAGCACACGGCGAACGAAGGGGAGAGAGGCTGCAGCATCTTCCCTGGGTGACCCCCATAGGGACTCAAAGTCGGGGTCACCCCAAACCACCAAGGGCTAAGGAAGGCGAGTTGGTAGTCACCCTCATAAAGTCAGCCTGAAGGATACCTGGTTCCCACCTGGTTCATCTCAGCTACGCCCGGGCTACTCACCCTGCCATCAAATGTGAGTAAAGCCCTTGAAAGACAGTTCTGCCTGTGTGAGTCATTCTGCGACTTGTAGTACTACGCATCTACACCGGGCCCTGGGGCTTGCCTCACTCTCAGGAGGCTATTCCAACTAACTGCACACACCATCAGCCCCAGGCGACCCTCAACCTGCAGTGGCGGTCCCTACTGGCCGCAATACTGAGAGTGGCGTCACGACAAGAAGAAGATCTCCTACCTGTGACCAGATCCAGCTGAGTGGAGTCCCTGAAGGTAATGCACCGACACAACGCCTGTGGGGCTTCACAAACGCAGGGACCAACATGAAAGAAAACGCACCGAAAACGCATGAAAAACGCACCAAAAACGCACATGCGTTATTGGTGCGTTTTTTAACGCAGGTGCGCTAATCCTTCACTCTCAAGAAATTTCTTAAGAAATTTCTTAAGAAAAATCATTTTTCTAGTGTGAACATAGCCTTAGGGCCATTAAGTCGCCAGCTTCCTTCACTAAAGAGACTCTGGGTGCTCTTGGGATGTTGCGTGGGGTGCATGATACTTACTGGTTTCTTCAGGCTGGTGTCCTTCACCCCACTGCCAGTTGTCGTAGACAGTCAGTAACACTTAGCCAACCAGAAACGTTCCTTTTTATTCTTCACACCATTATGACAAACATGACCTTCCTTCCTCTCAGTTTGGGATCCTACGCCTGTTTCCCTCTACTATCTTGGCTCTTGTCCTCAAGCTCCAGAGTCTACTTCCCCTGACTCCATTCACCTTTGTCCGATTCTGGACCCTCTCTAGTCAGACAACTCTTTAAGCCTCCCAGGGTGATCTGTAGGCTCCAGACCTCTCAAGGATACCTCAGGGTTTCCTGACTGGCCCTAGCAACCAAGGCCACATCTTCCCACACTTCAACCCCATTCTGTACTGGCTCCGGTCAAGACATCCCAACTGTCCTCTTTCCCGCATCTGTCACTTCCCCTTTAACCCTCCATCTTCCATCCTGTTGCTATCCCAGTCCAACCACTAAGTGCCGCCTTTGGTGACAGTCTCGCTTTACTGTACCTGGAACCTGCACCCGGCTAGCAGCATAACATATACAATTGGTATAGCACATAAAATACATGACATAAACAGTACAGGGGAAAGTCCACCCTCTACACATTCTCCATACACTTGTTGGCAGTAGCTTACACAAATATCCTGAGGCCGCATAGCCAAGATATGAATTTGGGTCTCCCTAGGACCTTCGGAGGGATTATAGAAAGAAATGAGCTTATATGTGAATAGGTCATATATGACAGGATTAAGCAAACACCTTTAAATGGAATGTCCTATCTAAACAAATCCTCTTTAGAATTAAGTAAGCCCATAATTAAGCGATTATCAGTAGGTAGGGTCTGTATGGCAAATTCAGGTAAAATTAAGTTTCAGAACTCATTTACATGTCAGTTATGTTCATTCATGTTTGAGTGTAATCAGTGTTTTTCATGTATAGCACTCGCACCTATGATAGTTTATGCTGCTATTATAGGCATCTAAATATTTTTATTTCTAGAGAACAAGTGCTGAGAGTTGCATCCCCAGTTAACTTAAACAGTCATAACTCTTGTCTGGTACTATGGGGTAAATGTGACCCCATGCAGATAGTGATTTTTTTTTTTATGGCACCAGACAAGGGTTAACGCACCACTTCAGCATCATTGTTTTTTTTCATCGCTGGAATGGTGCTTTAAATGTAAGTCCCCTGCCCCTTATCTTATACTCACCCTCCGCAGTTTTCAACAGAAATTTGGAGCCAGATTGATGAAGAGTACTGTTTGTCACTCATTAGTAGAGATGAGCAAACCAGTCGCGGTTTGGCTCGAGGTCGGTTCGCCGAACGGAGGTCCCGTTCGAGTTCGGTTCGTCGAACGTTCGACGAACCGAACTCGAACTGCATAGGAAACAATGGCAGGCAATCACAAACACATAAAAACACCTAGAAAACACCCTCAAAGGTGTCCAAAAGGTGATAAACAACTCACAACACAACACAAACACATGGGAAAGTGACAAGGACATATACTCATGCGAAAACAAAAGAGCTGGACAAGGAAAAAGAGGAGGACACACAGATATATGAGTATATGCAAGGAAACATCGATGCCATTACTGTGCAACTTGAGCCCTGCTCATTTTAGGCTTCCAATCTGGATAAATTGCCAGAGCTTGCCACGTACGCCTTGGGGATCTTGTCATGTCCTGCAGCCAGCGTTCTCTCGGAACCTGTCTTCAGTGCTGCTGGGGGTCTGCTGGCAGATAAGCACACGTGTCTGTCCACTGACAATGTGGACATGGCTCTCAGAGGACTTTCCTTCCCCTGGGTCAGCCAGGGGACGGGAAAGGCACGCGTATTTTTGAGAGTGCTTCATGCAAAGCATCTGTTTAATTTTGAAAAGGGGGATCAAGTGATGCCAGTCAAGTGGGGTGTGTGTGGCCCAATTAGTGGCAACGAGGAAGACTGTGGTTGGAGTCCCCTCGCTGTGTTTCTAAAAGAACCAAGATGAACAAGTCATGGCTCTCAGAGGACTTTTCTTCCCCTGGGTCAGCCAGGGGATGGGAAAGGCACGCGTATTTTTGAGAGTGCTTCATGCAAAGCATCTTTTTCTTTTTCAAAAGGGGGGTCAACTGATGCCAGTCAAGTGGGGTGTGTGTGGCCCAATTAGTGGCAACGAGGGAGACTGTGGTTGGAGTCCCCTCGCTGTGTTTCTAAAAGAACCAAGATGAACAAGTCATGGCTCTTAGAGGACTTTTCTTCCCCTGGGTCATCCAGGGGACGGGAAAGGCACGTGTATTTTTGAGAGTGCTTCATGCAAAGCATCTTTTTCTTTTTCAAAAGGGGGGTCAACTGATGCCAGTCAAGTAGGGTGTGTGTGGCCCAATTAGTGGCAACGAGGGAGACTGTGGTTGGAGTCCCCTTGCTGTGTTTCTAAAAGAACCAAGATGAACAAGTCGTGGCTCTCAGAGGACTTTTCTTCCCCTGGGTCATCCAGGGGACGGGAAAGGCACGCGTATTTTTGAGAGTGCTTCATGCAAAGCATCTTTTTCTTTTTCAAAAGGGGGGTCAACTGATGCCAGTCAAGTGGGGTGTGTGTGGCCCAATTAGTGGCAACGAGGGAGACTGTGGTTGGAGTCCCCTTGCTGTGTTTCTAAAAGAACCAAGATGAACAAGTCATGGCTCTCAGAGGACTTTTCTTCCCCTGGGTCATCCAGGGGACGGGAAAGGCACGCGTATTTTTGAGAGTGCTTCATGCAAAGCATCTTTTTCTTTTTCAAAAGGGGGGTCAACTGATGCCAGTCAAGTGGGGTGTGTGTGGCCCAATTAGTGGCAACGAGGGAGACTGTGGTTGGAGTCCCCTCGCTGTGTTTCTAAAAGAACCAAGATGAACAAGTCATGGCTCTTAGAGGACTTTTCTTCCCCTGGGTCATCCAGGGGACGGGAAAGGCACGCGTATTTTTGAGAGTGCTTCATGCAAAGCATCTTTTTCTTTTTCAAAAGGGGGGTCAACTGATGCCAGTCAAGTAGGGTGTGTGTGGCCCAATTAGTGGCAACGAGGGAGACTGTGGTTGGAGTCCCCTTGCTGTGTTTCTAAAAGAACCAAGATGAACAAGTCATGGCTCTCAGAGGACTTTTCTTCCCCTGGGTCATCCAGGGGACGGGAAAGGCATGCGTATTTTTGAGAGTGCTTCATGCAAAGCATCTTTTTCTATTTCAAAAGGGGGGTCAACTGATGCCAGTCAAGTGGGGTGTGTGTGGCCCAATTAGTGGCAACGAGGGAGACTGTGGTTGGAGTCCCCTTGCTGTGTTTCTAAAAGAACCAAGATGAACAAGTCATGGCTCTCAGAGGACTTTTCTTCCCCTGGGTCATCCAGGGGACGGGAAAGGCACGCGTATTTTTGAGAGTGCTTCATGCAAAGCATCTTTTTCTTTTTCAAAAGGGGGGTCAACTGATGCCAGTCAAGTGGGGTGTGTGTGGCCCAATTAGTGGCAACGAGGGAGACTGTGGTTGGAGTCCCCTCGCTGTGTTTTACATGATTTTCGAAGGGCATGACATGCCTAAGAGGTTGAGTTTCATCATCTGCAACTTGTTGGCAACAGAAAGGCTGCCTTTACATCCTTTTGAGACCGAGGATTTTCGAGACCTTATGCCCATTGCAGTGCCCCAAGAGCCGATGGCCAGTCGTCCTTCTCCAAGAAAGGCGTGCCCGTGCTACCACAGCAGGTCGCACACAACCTCACTGATTCCTTGAGAAACTCTGTGTGTGACAGGGTGCATTTCACCACAGATACTTGGACCAGTAAGCATGGACAGGAGAGTTACATGTTGCTGACTGGGCACTGGGTAACTATGGTGAGAGATGGAGAAGGGTTTGCTGTACAAGTCTTGCCGTCCCCACGACTTGTGTGTCAATCCTTCCTCTGTATGTACAAGTTCCTCCACTGCTTCTGCCACCTTAACCTCGTGTGGGTCCTCCACCTGTGCCAAAACCCTGTGTGGTCAGGCCACCCTTCCTTGTAACTGCGCCCAAGGAATCCCACACACCTCCTTACTATGCTGGCAGCAGAGCTCAAGGCCATCAGGCGGTCAAATGTTTACTTTGAAATGTAGGGGAAATGTGAGACACTGCTGAGGAATTGTGGACGGTTAGCTCTGGAGAGTGAGACCGAGTTTCATCAATGGTTGTCTACACTCAACCAGCAGTCAGGGAAGGTCGGGTGCGACAATGATGCAAACCTGTGTGCGGCCCTTCATCAGGGCAATGTGACACACGTGCCTTGTATGGCTCACGTGTTGAATCTGATTCTCCAGCAATTTTTAAAATACCATCCCGGCCTACATGGCCTTGTGCAGCGGGCACGCTGCTATGTGCTCACTTTCATCCTTCGCACCCAGCAGCACAACAACTTTCATCGCTCCTGAAGTCTTAGGGTCTGGCGGTTAAACGCCTGAAATGCGATGTTCCGACATGCAGGAATTTGAATCTGCACATGTTTCAGCGTCTGTGGCAGCACCGCAGAGCCCTGCTGAAATACGTTATGACGTATACCCTGGGCTAACTTGATCCAGAGGTGGTGCAGATCACGCTGCTGGAGTGGTGTCAGATCAAGGACCTATGCACCCTTCTACACAGTTTACAAATATCGACGAAGATCTTTAGCACTGGCGATGCCATTCTCAGCGTGACAATTCTGGTCATCTACAAGATGGAGCACACTGTATGCATTATTCGAAGTCAGGTGTTGGTCCAAGAGGAAGGGGAGGAAGTACAGGAGGAGTCATATGCAGAAGGGATAATAAGATCTACAAGGTCCAGACGGTGAGCGGCACCTAGGCGGCAGTCATGGTGGGGGAGAGGGATTAACAAGGGCGCATAGTATCAGCAAAAATTGTTGAGGAAGGTGCAGGAGCCCATGAAGAAATGGAGGACGAACTGGTGATGGGCATGGAAGACTCAGCAGATGAGTGAGAGCTTGCTCACATTTCGGTTGTGCGAGGTTGGGGGGAGAGGGCAGAGGAAGGAGGCACGATTCTCACCTCTCTGCCACCAACATACCAAGGACTTGGTCCTCCTGGATGCACAAGACACATGAGCGCCTTCTTGCTGCACTACCTACAACATGACCCTCGGATCGTAGGAATTCGAAGTAATGCTAACTACTGGGTTGCCACACTGTTAGATCCCCGGTACAAGACAAAATTTGGCGAAATAATTCCTGCCATAGAAAGGGACGCACGTATACAGGAGTATCTGCAGAAGGTGGTACGGATTCTTAGATCTGCTTTTCCAGTAAACACCAGTGCTGCACAGAGTGAATCTCAACGCTTTGTCATGGATAGGAGGAAATGGTCTTTTACTTGTCCACATCTGAGGGACCAAGGGCAGGCTGCTGTGCTGAGAAGGCATTGAGTACGGTGTCCCTGCAGAGCTGCACTTTTGGTCATATACCAAATGAGTTGAAAAAGGACAAATGCTGGTGGAAAGGGGAACAGGTGTGTTGGAAAGGGGAAAAAAGTTTTTGTCCGTGCGTTTGTTGGTTAAGCAAAAGTAACATTTGATGAAGAAACACCATCTGTTACGGTGGGACTGGCAGATTTGGATAAGGTGGTATATACTATGTTACCGCTATATAACGAAAATTAATAAGAAAAGAAAGAGAAAGGTATATATCCCCATCAGCAGTCAATGTCCACCGTGCTCCCAGATGGAAAAGGAGAGGTTGGCAACTGGAAGGTTAGGTGGAGGATACAGATCTGTGTGGCTATGAAACTAATAGTTGCCTGAACCGAGTTAGACGCCACTCGGATCTTGAGACTGGGAGCCCTGTTAGCGTCACAGGGTCCACACGCCCACCCAGCCCAGGAACTCCCTGTTAACATCACAGGGGCCATTCAGTACGCTGACCGTGTGCATTGGGGCCACACCTGTGGACAGCAGGCGCATCAGCAGCAGCAAGCCTGTTAATGCCACTGGGCTGCACAAGCAGGACTTGTAGGACAGGAGCTGGTCTTAACCGTTCTGCGTTACCAACTGTGGTGGCGGCCTGCATCGACGCCCTATCCCTGCCTACCTCTGGCCTAAAGCCGCAATGGGTTCAACACATGGAGGTGTGCTCTTTCGGAGCATAATAGAAGACTGCGCACCTCCTTGTTGGCTCCAGCCCGTTTTATAACCTGGGTCCGCCCCAAACCAGGGTGGACCACAATGCACCTCCTGGAGACAAAAGCAGAGTGACACGTCATGAGTGGCATAACTAGCATTCTATTTGGAACCGCAACTTCAATAATGACCTTATGGCTGCCACGACACAAACACCTCACCAGTCATCGTCTGACCATCAATAATGAGGTGACAAGTCATGGGGGCGGGCCACTGCAAGCCATTTGGGAGTGGCCTGGCCACATCGTCAGGACACCTGATGCCCTGTGGTCTATATGGGCCCCCCCACATCAGGGGCAGGGCCAAAGAGTTCATTACCGGACCAAGTTTCTGATGCAGTAAGTGCCTGAGCATGGTCAGTTGCATGAAATAGAGTCTCTGAAAAAAGACTATCAGCTTTAGCATGGTGTCTCGGCACAAAACAGGACTTAGACCCGGCACGGAATGCAAGTACCTGTGCAAAGAGGCTTTTCGCACTAAGTGTGGGAGCATGCGCTGTATCCCGAAATGAAGACTTAGCCTCAGGAATGGCACAGTCAGGCTGAGCATACTCACTAGGCGAAACACTGTAGTTAGGCTGCAGCTGGGGTAAATCGGCACACGCATGCGCACTAGTTGCCTGTCCACACTTACACGTGGAGGAGAAATTGCTCTTCGGGTGTGGACTTGGAGATGCTGTCTATGAACAGAAGGAAAAGCTAAAGGAAGCCTCACTTTCTATCCCACCGAATTATCAAATGCAGCAATGAATTCCCTGAGTTTGCTATAACATTAGCGTAGCATAATGTGCATGAGGGTGTCCTGCACAGGTGCTAGAAATAGCTTGGCACCAGTGGGACAATAATGAAATACAACATCCAGTTCTATGATGCCACTAAATGGCAGTGTTTTTTGCTATCATTATAGCTTATTAAAAACAGGGCAGGTGGGTGTCATGCAGAGGTGCTGCACATAGATTTGCACCAGTGGCACAATAATGGAGTACAACAGCCACTTCTTGTATGCCACTAAGTTTACTCAATTTTTGGTATTATAATGTCTTAGTAAGTAACAATGAGTTTGAGTGTGCAATGCAGGCAGAGGTGCTGCAAATATCTTTGCACTACTGGGGCGATACAGAAGTCCAACAGCCACGTTTAGGATGCCACTAAGTACACTCAGTGTTTGCTAGTATAATGGCTTAGTAACAATGAGTTGGAGTGTGCAATGCAGGCAGACGTGCTGCAAATATCTTTGCACTTGTGGGACTATACAGAAGTCCAACTGCCACGTTTAGGATGCCACTAAGTTCACTCAGTGTTTGCTAGTATAATGGCTTAGTAACAATGAGTTTGAGTGTGCAATGCAGGCAGACGTGCTGCAAATATCTTTGCACTAGTGGGACGATACAGAAGTCCAATAGCCACGTTTAGGATGCCACTAAGTTCACTCAGTGTTTGCTAGTATAATGGCTTAGTAACAATGAGTTTGAGTGTGCAATGCAGGCAGATGTGCTGCAAATATCTTTGCACTTGTGGGACGATACAGAAGTCCAACAGCCACATTTAGGATGCCACTAAGTTCACTCAGTGTTTGCTAGTATAATGGCTTAGTTATAATGAGTTGGAGTGTGCAATGCAGGCAGACGTGCTGCAAATATCTTTGCACTACTGGGGTAATACAGCAGTCCAACAGCCACGTTTAGGATGCCACTAAGTTCACTCAGTGTTTGCTAGTATAATGGCTTAGAAACAATGAGTTGGAGTGTGCAAAGGGCAGGAGGGTACAGTGTCAGGGTTGTGGGACTCTGGGTAGAGGAAAGGAAGCTTGCCTTTCTATCCCTCCTAATGGGGAAATGCAGCGAGGAAATCCCTGACCTTAGCTACACAGACGCTGTCATCTTGTGTAGCTGTTAAACTCTGTTTTCACGGACCTGTCACCTATGGCTCTGACCCTGCCGGTATGAGCCCTTAAAAGGACTGATAGAAACTTCTATCCCTATTCTGTATAGCGCTGTGTGTAGAGCGTACACAGCAGTATCGGAGACAGGAGCTACGCCAGCGGTGACTGACACCCAGATGCAAAAGAGATAATGGCAGATACCCGTTGTTATACTGCAGGGACATGTGACATGGACATCCTATCACACATGCCGTTGCTTCTCTGGCTAAAAGTCAACTTAGCTGTGTGTGTGTCTGGGATTGGCTGACATGCTGGCCCGCCCCACAACACGCGCGCGCTTAGGGAAGGAAGACAAGGAAAAAAAAAAAATGGTGATCGCCATTATACATACAGCAGTGATCTGAATGCGCTGTTCCCGCACACTATATACTGAAATGTCATAATAGTGTGAGTCACAGAGTGACTTACACTATTACAGCGGAAAGCCAGCTAGGAATTAGCTGGTTTTTTTGCTGCTAGAACCATTCTCACACGTATCTAGAACTATCGAGCTTTAGCAAAAAGCTCGAGTTCTAGTTCGATCTAGAACAGCCCCCAAAATCACTCGAGCCGCGAACTGGAGAACCTCAAACCACGAACCGCGCTCAACTCTACTCATTAGGGCCATGCCTCAGAGACTGCAAGCTGTTATAAAAGCCAGAGGGTGTGCAACAAAATACTAGTGATGTATTGGAGTGCTCTTTTGTTTGTTTGTTTTTCAGGATTCCATAATTTTTTCCTCATAATTGAGTGATTTCATAATTTTTCCCCCTGTTTGGTCTTGAAAAGTAACCATTACTGGCTAGCACATTATGTTTTCATGATTTTTTTTTGGGTGTTTCTTAAAGCCAGAAAGTTGACATTTGAAATGACTTTAGTTTGATGCAATGTCTGTGATCTGCTTTTTTAAACAAAAGTAAACAACTGAATGAACATCCTCAGAGCCAGGTGATTCCATAATTTTTGCCAGGGGTTTTATATACGCCAGGAGGAGCCCTGAAAGGGGACATATATACAAGAAGGAGGACATATATACAAGGAAGAGGGAAAAAAACAGGATGGGGACATATATATCAGAATGTGCCCAGGAGGGGATATACATACCAGGATGGGATATATATATCAGGGTGGGGACATATAAATCAGGAGGGTCCCAGGATCAGGACATACAGTATATACCAGGAGGAGGACATATATGCTAGGAAGGGGACAATAAACCAGGAAGGGGACATATATACCAGAAAGATATTATAAAGAGGGGTAATATGTGCGTGTGGGGGGATAGTATACAGAGGAGCAGTTTGTGTGTGAGGACTGAGGAGATATATATATATATATATTTATATATATATATATATATATATTGTGAGGTAGCGTGGTCGGCTGCGTAGCAGAAGACACGGGATCTAGGCACCCAGGGTCACAGCACACGGTTTATTTCACAAACCACAAGTCCAATACAGCATACACTTGTTTCTCCGGCAGATACTCAGGGAGTTGTGTTCACTCCCTCACACACTAGGGACCCACGCCCATGTTCCTGTTTCCTTTTAACCCTCACTTCAGCCTGTAGGGAAACAGGATTAACCCTGGAGTGGAGTTGCCATCTATACATGGAGGGAGCACAACCGGGGCGAGACGTACCGGCCGTCATGGACCAGCCCGGTCACAGTCTCACATACCCCCCCCCCTCAGTTCAAGCGTGCGGGGTTGAACTCCCGCCATCAAACACGGGCCGCGGGACAAGGCATCGGCGTTGCCCTGCAACCTACCGGCCCGGTGTTCAACCGTAAAACAGAAGTCCTGCAGAGAAAGGAACCACCGGGTAACCCGGGCATTCCGTTCCTTGGCAGACCTCATCCAGACCAGCGGAGAGTGATCAGTCACCAAGCGAAACTGCCGTCCCAGTAGGTAATAGCGCAGGGACTCCAAGGCCCACTTAATCGCCAGGCACTTCTTCTCCACTACGCTATAATTCCGCTCAGGAGGGGTGAGCTTCCTACTCAAGAAGGTGACGGGGTGTTCCTCCCCCTGAACCACCTGAGACAGCACTGCCCCCAGGCCGACCTCAGAGGCATCCGTCTGTACTATGAACTCCTTCCGGAAATCAGGGTTGACAAGAACGGGCTGTCCGCACAGGACCCCCTTCAGGGCCCGGAAGGAGTCCTCGGCCTGCGGAGTCCAGCGCACCATGACGGACTTCTTGCCTTTGAGAAGGTCCGTCAAGGGGGCCGATAGTCCCGCAAAATCCTTTACAAACCTCCTGTAGTACCCCACAATACCCAGGAAAGCCCTAACCTGCTTCGTGGTCAGGGGTCTATGCCACTTCTGGATCGCCTCCACTTTGTTAATTTGGGGCTTAATCACTCCTTGGCCTATTACGTAGCCCAAGTAGAGGGCTTCCGTGAGCCCCAACGCACATTTCTTGGGATTGGCTGTCAATCCGGCTGTTCGGAGCGCGTCCACCACCGCTTGTACCTGTTCCAAGTGGGTCTGCCAATCGGAGCTGTAAATAATGATGTCATCAATGTACGCTGATGCATACGCCTGGTGGGGTTCCAACACCAAGTCCATCAACCTCTGGAATGTGGCCGGAGCGCCGTGTAACCCAAAAGGCAAGACAACATAGTGGAAGAGACCCTCCGGCGTAACAAAAGCGTTTTTCTCCTTTGCGGACTCCGTCAGTGGCACCTGCCAGTACCCCTTGGTCAGGTCGAGCGTGGTGAAGTATCGCGCCTGTCCCAGCCTATCAATCAGCTCATCCACCCGGGGCATGGGGTAGAGATCGAACTTGGATATTTCGTTCAATCTCCTAAAGTCATTGCAGAACCTTAAGGAGCCATCGGGTTTAGGTATTAGGACAATAGGACTAGCCCATTCACTCCGGGATTTTTCGATGACCCCTAGTCGTAGCATTGTCTTCACTTCCTCTGATATGGCTTGTCTTCGAGCCTCCGGTACCCGGTATGACTTCAGGCGTACCTTCAGGTGAGGCTCGGTGACAATGTCATGTCGTATCAGACTTGTCCTACCAGGCAGCTCGGAGAAGACATCAGGGTTCTGCTGAACCAGCCGTCTGGCCTCTCGCCTCTGTTGCTTGGTGAGGGCTTCTCCAATCCTTACTTCCGGTTCGTCCTCTCCGGAGGGCGCTGGAGCCGGGGTTGAACGACCCGAAGAGGAGGGAGATGGGGAAAAATCAACCATCAGGCTTTCCCGTTCCTGCCAAGGTTTTAACAGGTTGACATGGTATATTTGCTCAGGTTTCCGCCTACCGGGCTGCAATACCTTATAGTTGACTACCCCGCTTCTTTCCTTTATCTCGTAGGGGCCTTGCCACTGAGCCAGGTATTTACTCTCCGCCGTGGGGATTAATACCAACACCCGATCCCCGGGTTTAAAGGTCCGCACGGTGGCTTGTCTATTGTAGCGGCCGCTTTGCGCGGCCTGAGCCTCCTGTAAATGCTCCTTCACAATTGGCATGACCGCGCTTATGCGGTTCTGCATTCCTAAAATGTGTTCAATCACACTTTTATGGGGGGTGGGCTCCTGCTCCCAGGTTTCTTTTGCCAGGTCCAACAATCCCCGGGGATGTCGCCCGTATAACAACTCAAAAGGCGAAAACCCCGTGGATGCCTGTGGCACCTCTCGGATGGCAAACATCAAATAGGGAAGCATCATATCCCAGTCTTTCCCGTCTTTTGAAATCACCCTTCTTAGCATGGTTTTCAGGGTTTTATTGAAACGCTCGACTAAAACGTCCGTTTGAGGATGATACACAGACGTACGCAACTGCTTGATCTGGAGTAATCGGCATAGCTCTTTGGTCACTTTAGACATGAATAGGGTCCCCTGATCCGTAAGGATCTCCTTGAGCAACCCCACCCGGCAGAA
The DNA here is from genome assembly GCF_048569485.1 of Anomaloglossus baeobatrachus. Lineage (NCBI taxonomy): Eukaryota > Metazoa > Chordata > Amphibia > Anura > Aromobatidae > Anomaloglossus > Anomaloglossus baeobatrachus. Next base: position 594,533,659 of record NC_134353.1, on the reverse strand, counting down.
CACAGCAAACAACTCCCGAGCTATAAGCTTTGCTGTAGTATGTCTGAGAGGTATCGCCTCGGGATACCGGGTGGCATAGTCAACGATCACTAGGATGTGTTGGTGCCCTCGAGCGGACTTTACGAGGGGCCCCACCAGATCCATCCCTATCCGTTCAAAAGGGACTTCTATAATGGGTAAGGGTACCAACGGACTGCGAAAGTGGGCCAGGGGTGCGGTAAGCTGACACTCCGGGCAGGTTTCACAGAACCGTTTTACCTCCCCGAAGACCCCGGGCCAATAGAACCTTTGCAATATTTGCTCCTGCGTTTTCTTGACCCCTAGGTGGCCACTCATCAGGTGTTTATGAGCCAAGTCGAGGACCCGCCGGCGATACGGCTGGGGAACCACCAACTGCTCTACCCCCACGCCCCTTATTTCATCTACCCGGTAGAGTAAATCCTGCTTAAGGGCGAAATGGGGGTACCTTACCTGGGCACCGGGTAGCTGTGCCACCCCGTCAACCACTGTCACCCGACTCCGGGCATGTATTAATGTAGGGTCCTGGAGTTGGGCTGTCCCAAACGTATCTGGGGACGCCTCCAACTCCGGGATGGGCTCGACCATCTCAGCCTCTCCTGCCAATACCTCTAGGGGCGACCTATCGGGTTCACACTCTGTCCCTATCATGGGGACCCCTACGGCAGGCGTTCCGGATTCGGGATTGTCTGGCTCAGGTCCCGGACGGTCCAATACCTGAAGGGACTTAGGAGGCCCCTTCCATAGAGTCCAAAAATACGGCAGATCCCTTCCTAGGATCACGTCATAGGGAAGAGAGTTCATAAGTCCCACCTCATGTTGCACCTGTCCGCAGGGTGCTGTGATGGTGACAACCCCCATGGGATAGTCTCGTCGGTCCCCATGTATGCAAACCACCCCCACGGTACGTCCTGTGGCCTTTATGTTAGCCCTTAGGGTTGATCGCACAAGGGTCACTAAGCTTGCGGAATCCAACAAGCCTGTAACCGGACGTCCATTCACCTATATTTGGCACAAGTGGGGCTCAGTCCCCGGGGAGACAAGGTCCGCGGTATATACGGCCTGAGCATACATTGAACCACGCCGGGTAACCCCACAATCCATGGGCTCCGTGGTGAGTGGACACTGGGCCTCCATATGTCCCACCCGCTGGCACCGCCAACATCTAAGAGGGAAGGATACCTCCTTGACGATTTGTCGTTTAGGGTACATAGCCTTCCGGACCGCAGGGACGGCGGGCGCGACCTCAGACGGGACGGTAACGGACTCCCGCACCGGTGTCAGCGGTGGGTCCTTGGCCCGAGGCTTGGAGGGGCCGGACCGACGGGCGGCAAGCAAAGTCTCAGTGTCCTATATCAAGTCCTGCGTAGCCACATGCCGCTCCACCAGACCTACTAATTGGTCCAGGGTACTTGGGTCGCCCTGTCCTACCCACCGTTGAATGGTGACAGGTAAGGTACGCACAAAGCGATCCATCACTACCCTTTCCACCATTTGCACAGGGCTCAGAGTGTCAGGCTGCAACCACTTCTTTACCAGATGCAACAAGTCATAGGCCTGGGAGCGTACGGGTTTGGCTTCCTCATAGAACCACTGATTTACCCGCTGAGCCCGTACATAGGTATTCACCCCCAACCGAGCAAGTATTTCGGCTTTCAGGGTCGTATAGTCTATGGCGTCCTCGGTACAGAGGTCCAGGTACGCTTTTTGGGGCTCCCCCGTCAGATAGGGCGACAATACCTCAGCCCACTGGGGGGTCGGCAGCTTTTCCCGCTCGGCCACCCGCTCAAACACCGCCAGGAACGCTTCCACATCATCCCCCGGGGTCATCTTTTGCAACGCTTGTCTCACCATTTTCCGGACGCTGCCGACGTCACCCGGTCCCGGGGTTGTTGCTGCCGGTCCGGCACGGATCGACTTGGCCAGGAGAACCATCTGTTCTTGGTGTCTTTGTTCCTGCAATTGCAAGGCTTGCTGCTGACGTGCATTGGCCTGAACCAGCTGCTTTAGAATGTCCTCCATGGCGTCGCCGGGTTTGGGCTGTAGTATAGCCGCTTGAATCCAGGACATGTGCTACCGGGTCACCAGAAATGGAAGCTACACCTCACCGGGCTGGCATGCCCGCCGATTCTCCACCATATGTGAGGTTGCATGGTCGGCTGCGTAGCAGAAGACACGGGATCTAGGCAGCAAGGGTCACAGCACACGGTTTATTTCACAAACCACAAGTCCAATACAGCATACACTTGTTTCTCCGGCAGATACTCAGGGAGTTGTGTTCACTCCCTCACACACTAGGGACCCACGCCCATGTTCCTGTTTCCTTTTAACCCTCACTTCAGCCTGTAGGGAAACAGGATTAACCCTGGAGTGGAGTTGCCATCTATACATGGAGGGAGCACAACCGGGGCGAGACATACCGGCCGTCATGGACCAGCCCGGTCACAGTCTCACAATATATATATATATATATATATATATATATATATATATATATATAAAATACAGTGCCTTGCGAAAGTATTCGGCTCCCTTGAATTTTTCAACCATTTCCCACATTTCAGGCTTCAAACATAAAGATAAAAATTTTAATGTTCTGGTGAAGAATTAACAAGTGGGACACAATTGTGAAGTTGAACGAAATTTATTATTTTATACTTTTTTAAAAAATAACTAACTGAAAAATGGGGCGTTCAATATTATTCATCCCCTTTAAGTTAATACTTTGTAGCATCACCTTTTGCTGTGATTACAGCTGCAAGACGCTTGGGGTATGTCTCTATCAGTTTTGCACATCGAGAGCCTGAAACAACAACAATGGATGGTGCGATCTGACACTGATGTTCCTTGAGCTTGAAGTTCACCGTTAATTTCTTTAGAAGTTTTTCTGTGCTCTTTTGTTACCATTTGTATTATCCATCTTTTTGATTTGTCATCAATTTTCTTCCTGCAGCCACGTCCAGGGATTTTGGCTACAGTCCCATGGATCTTAAATTTCTGAATAATATGTGCAACTGTAGTCACAGGAACATCAAGCTGCTTGGAGATGGTCTTATAACCTTTACCTATAACATGATTGTGCATAATTTTCTTTCTAATCTCCTGAGATAACTCTTTCCTTTGCTTCCTCTGGTCCATGTTGAGTGTGGTACACACAATGTCACCAAACAGCATAGTGAGCATCTGTACCCCGATATACAGGCCCACTGACTGATTACAAGATTGTAGACACCTGTGATGCTAATTGGTGGACACATATATTGATTTAACATGTCCCTTTTGTCACATTCTTTTCAGGGGTACCACCATTTCTGTACAGGCCTGTTTCATGAGTTTTATGTTTTTCAAAATTCTGTGGAAGCATGGTTGCAAAGCAATCTCTGACTTTCATTTGTTCATTTTCATAGATTTTTTATTTATTATTACTTTTGTCTGATTCAAGTTATTTCTGTGACCATTGTGGGTTTTCCTTTCATTAAATGAGGGGTATCAACAATTTTGACCACATGTGTATGTTGAGGACTAGTGTGTGTGTCGGGTTGATATTATACAGAGGGGCAGGGTGTGTGTGGGGGGCATATTATACAGAGGAGCAGTGTGTGGAGGGATATTATACAGAGGAGCAGTGTGTGTGGGAGAGATATTATGCAAAGTAGCTGTGTGTGTATGTGTAGGGGGATATTATACAGAGGAGCTGTGTGTGTGGGTGGATATTTTGAAGAAGAGCAGTGTGTGTGGAGCGAACATTATACAGAGGAGCAGTGTGCGTATTTGAATATTATACACAGGGCATTGTGTGTAGATATGTTATACAGAGAGGGGGATATTATACATGGGGCAGTGTGGACGAGATATTATGGAAAAAGGCGGTGTAGAGGGTGTATTATGGAGAGGGGCAGTGTAGAGGGTATATTATGGACAGGGGCGGTGTAGAGGGTGTATTATTAATTTTCCGGGGGAAATACTTCATTTTCTGGAACAACTTCAAGGGTAGTAATACTTTTGCCCATGACTGTGTGTGTGTGTGTGTGTGTGTGTGTGTGTGTATGTATATATATATATATATATATATATATATGCCCGCTTTTCCAAGCATGGCAGTGAGAGTGTGGAAGGTTTGAACGGTGGAGGCGGAGCTGGGGTGGAGCCTGGGCGGAGTCTCATGGAGGCACAATGATTTTGACAGTATGGGGCCCTTAAATTCCTAGTGGCAGCCCTGCACATGACAAAGGTAAAAGTAGCACAGGTGCTAAATTCTGATGAAACATCCAATCATAAATCTACCAATCATGGACGGGGTGATTGCTTAGTATTAAAATTGCACATGGAAAAGGCTTATATAGGGCACCAGTTACACAGGTACGTTTAGTGCACAATGTCTGTGTCGCGGGCGGAGGAGGGGACGCTGCGCTCTCCCACTGCTCGGGTCCGGCCGCTGCTGCTGCGGCTGCTGCTAATCGGTGGTGGCTCGAGCGGTGGGCCGGATCCCGGGGACTCGAGCGGCGTTCCTCGCCCGTGAGTGAAAAGGGTGGGGATTGGATTGTGGGGATTTGGTTATTGTCCATGACGCCACCCACGGTTGTGGTGATATTGGTGACACCACCGCTGCTCTGGATGGGGATCCCGGGAGCGATGACAGGGAGCAGCCTGGATGTTAGTTCTCCCCTCCATGGGTAGGGGGTTGGTTGTCCCGGGGCCCGGTGATGGGGTAGGGATGGATGGCAGGCGGGTTACCGGGCCTGGCGAGGTGCAGGGTCGCGGGGGCAGCGCTGTGCCGCACGGCACAGTGGTACTCACTCAGCCAATGATAAGGACAAAGTTCTCGGTAAAACACACGGCTGGATGGACGGGTCCCACAGACAGCTGCGGTGTTTCTCCTCCCGGCAGGTTGATGGTGACTGCCTTTCCCTGCACCTGTGTAACGTGTACGGTTCCAATGGGTTCCCACCGGTAACCCGCTCCCCAGCTTGGATGGGTGCTGAAGGAGCCCCTTTTGCCCGCAGGCTCTGGCCCTGGGAACTTTAGCCTTGGCGGTGACTGTGTTTCCCTCTCTCGGTTGGACTGTTGCCTTCTGACGGGACTTGGCTGCTGGGAAACCCAGGAGGTTCCCTTCGCTAACGGATTTGGCAAATTCACGGCGACTCCTAGCCTTGCCGGGGTCCGTAAGCCCCTGCCGGATGGTGCTGGCTTCTCTTTGCATACCGGTCCGGTACCGCCGGGCCACCGCCCGTCCACGGTCCTTACGGCTAGCTCCAATAGGCCACTCCTGCAGACGGTCACCACCGTCTGCCAACCTTGCTGATCTGTCCGGGCCACACACCCGGACCAACTTCAGGCTGCTTAACTGCCACTTTCCTCCTTCCACTTTCACTTCCAACACTAATCTGCCTTACTTTTCCCGCCTCCAGGACTGTGAACTCCTCGGTGGGCGGGGCCAACCGCCTGGCCCACCCCCTGGTGTGGACATCAGCCCCTGGAGGAAGGCAACAAGGGTTTTTGTCTGACTTCGGTGTGCCTGACCGGGAGTGTGGGGTGTGTTGGTGTTGTGCTTGTGACGTCCTGGCTTGTCCAGGGCGCCACATCTGGCTTACAGCCTATTAGTGACATCCATAATATTAGATCAGGTGGGTTGCCCAGCACTATATGAGTTAATATTGTCTCTTGGTGTTGGTAAATATGACTGCCTTTATTCTGTGATGTTTTTTGAATTATATTTCATTTCGATGAGTTGCTTTGAATTTTAGTATATTTTATTGTCACAAGATAATGAGGCCCTTTGATGTGGGTTGCAATCTTCCTTTTTTTCTCCAAAATATCAACCTACCTTATGCATTTTATACATCTTTTGCATTGCATATTTTTTTATCTTTTGCAGGGTGCAGCCAGGTCTTTTGAAGTTGGCTGGGTATATGTCTGTCCTGTGGGGTGCACTTATAAAGTGGTGGGCAGCCAACCTCATCTAATAGTATGGGCGTTACTAATATGCTGTAAACCAGACACTGTGCATCACATGTGCGTGACTGGCACCCTATACCGGCCTCAACTGTGTACGTTTATAATAGGCAAATACCCCCTCCATGAATGGTAGATATGCGACTGGTTGTTTCAGTATTTTCACCTGTGAGGCCTCCGCCTTCACCATGGGGGCCTGATACATTCTGCAGTACATTTGATATTGTGTGTTGGTGTTGGAACTTCTTTTTTGAGCTTTACATCATTTTTGGTGATTTGCTAATAATCTATTACCTGGCAGTGCCCCACCTTCTCCATCCTTCTCAACACTTTTCACCATTCCTCCTTGCTACAAACTTTCTTATCTCTTGGTATCACAGACTTGACAAATTCAATTTAATATCTGTTTACCATGTCATTTACAAGTGCATCTCAATAAATTAGAATATCTTCAAAAAGTTAATTTATTTTAGTAATTCAATACAAAAAGGGAAACAGATACATTATATAGGGTCATTACACACAGAGTGATCTATTTCAAGTGTTTATTTCTGTTAACGTTGATGATTATGGCTTACAGCCAATGAAAACCCAAAAGTCATTATCTCAGAAAATTAGAATATTATATAAGACCAACTGAAAAAATGATTTTATACTCAGAAATGTTGGTGCCTACTGAAAAGTATGTACAGTAAATGCACTTTGTCAGGGCTCTTTTAGCATGAATTACTGCATCAATGCGCCGTGGACTGGAAGCGATCAGCCTGTGGCACTGCTGAAGTGTTATGGAAGCCCAGGTTGCTTTAATAGTAGTCTTCAGCTCATCTGCATTGTTGGGTTTGGAGTCCCTTATTTTCCTGTTGACAAAACATCATAAATTCTCTATGGGGTTTAGGTCAGGCGAGTTTGCTGGCCAATCACGCACAGTGATACTGTGGTTATTAAACCAGGTATTGGTACTTTTGGCAGTGTGGACAGGTGCCAAGTCCTGCTGGAAAATAAAATTTCCATCTGCAAAAAGCTTCTCAGCAAAAGGAAGCATGAAGTGCTCTAAAATTTCCTGGTAGACGGTTGCGCTTACTTTGCAGTGGACCTACACCAGCAGATGACATGGATCCCCAAACCATCACTGATTGTGGAAACTTCACACTAGACCTCAAGTAGCTTGGATTGTGGCCTCTCCACTCTTCTTCCAGACTCTGGAACCTTGATTTACAAATGAAATGCAAAATTTACTTTCATCTGAAAACAACACCTTGGACCACTGAGCAAAATGAGCAACAGTCCAGTTATTTTTCTCCTTGGCCAAGGTAAGACACTTCTGGCGTTCTCTATTGGTTATGAGTAGAGATGAGCGAACCGGTCCCGGTTCGGCTCGAGGTCGGTTCGCCGAACGGACGTCCCGTTCGAGTTCGGTTCGTCGAACGTTCGACGAACCGAACTCGAGCCAATAGGAAACAATGGCAGGCAATCACAAACACAGAAAAACACCTAGAAAACACCCTCAAAGGTGTCCAAAAGGTGACAAACAACTCAAACACATGGGAAAGTGACAAGGACATATACTCATGCGAAAACAAAACAGCTGGACGAGGAAAAAGAGGAGAACACACAGATATAGGCATGGCACACCCTTATAAAGTCATGTAAAACACCGCAAGGTGACTCCAAGCGGAGTCTCCCTTTTTTCCAAAAATTGGGCCCCACACACACCCACCCCTTCAGTGGCAGCAGTTGTGCCCCAGTTGTACACTTCACAGCTAGATTTGCATCAAGCACATTCAAAAATACGCCATTCTTATCCGTCCCCAGGATGACACCGGGGTAGGTAGCAAAGTCTTTCCTGATCCCAGCTCTGTTCATCTTGGCTTCTTTTAAAAACACATCAAGCAAGGGTTACTCCAAGCGGAGTCTCCCTTTTTTCCAAAAATTGGGCCACACACACACCCACCCGTTCAGTGGCAGCAGTTGTGCCCCAGTTGTACACTTCACAGCTAGATTTGCATCAAGCACATTCAAAAATACGCCATTCTTATCCGTCCCCAGGATGACACCGGGGTAGGTAGCAAAGTCTTTCCTGATCCCAGCTCTGTTCATCTTGGCTTCTTTTAAAAACACATCAAGCAAGGGTTACTCCAAGCGGAGTCTCCCTTTTTTTCCAAAAATTGTGCCCACACACACCCATCCATTCAGTGGCAGCACTTGTGCCCTAGTTGTACACTTCACAGCTAGATTTGCATCAAGCACATTCAAAAATACGCCATTCTTATCCGTCCCCAGGATGACACCGGGGTAGGTAGCAAAGTCTTTCCTCATCCCAGCTCTGTTCATCTTGGCTTCTTTTAAAAACACATCAAGCAAGGGTTACTCCAAGCGGAGTCTCCCTTTTTTCCAAAAATTGGGCCCCACACACACCCACCCCTTCAGTGGCAGCACTTGTGCCCCAGTTGTACACTTCACAGCTACATTTGCATCAAGCACATTCAAAAATACGCCATTCTTATCCGTCCCCAGGATGACACCGGGGTAGGTAGCAAAGTCTTTCCTGATCCCAGCTCTGTTCATCTTGGCTTCTTTTAAAAACACATCAAGCAAGGGTTACTCCAAGCGGAGTCTCCCTTTTTTCCAAAAATTGGGCCACACACACACACACCCCTTCAGTGGCAGCACTTGTGCCCTAGTTGTACACTTCACAGCTAGATTTGCATCAAGCACATTCAAAAATACGCCATTCTTATCCGTCCCCAAGATGACACCGGGGTATGTAGCAAAGTCTTTCCTGATCCCAGCTCTGTTCATCTTGGCTTCTTTTAAAAACACATCAAGCAAGGGTTACTCCAAGCGGAGTCTCCCTTTTTTTCCAAAAATTGTGCCCCACACACACCCACCCATTCAGTGGCAGCACTTGTGCCCTAGTTGTACACTTCACAGCTAGATTTGCATCAAGCACATTCAAAAATACGCCATTCTTATCCGTCCCCAGGATGACACCGGGGTAGGTAGCAAAGTCTTTCCTGATCCCAGCTCTGTTCATCTTGGCTTCTTTTAAAAACACATCAAGCAAGGGTTACTCCAAGCGGAGTCTCCCTTTTTTCCAAAAATGGGCCCCACACACACCCACCCCTTCAGTGGCAGCAGTTGTGCCCCAGTTGTACACTTCACAGCTAGATTTGCATCAAGCACATTCAAAAATACGCCATTCTTATCCGTCCCCAGGATGACACCGGGGTAGGTAGCAAAGTCTTTCCTGATCCCAGCTCTGTTCATCTTGGCTTCTTTTAAAAACACATCAAGCAAGGGTTACTCCAAGCGGAGTCTCCCTTTTTTTCCAAAAATTGTGCCCCACACACACCCACCACTTCAGTGGCAGCACTTGTGCCCTAGTTGTACACTTCACAGCTAGATTTGCATCAAGCACATTCAAAAATACGCCATTCTTATCCGTCCCCAGGATGACACCGGGGTAGGTAGCAAAGTCTTTCCTGATCCCAGCTCTGTTCATCTTGGCTTCTTTTAAAAACACATCAAGCAAGGGTTACTCCAAGCGGAGTCTCCCTTTTTTTCCAAAAATTGGGCCCCACACACACCCACCCCTTCAGTGGCAGCACTTGTGCCCCAGTTGTACACTTCACAGCTAGATTTGCATCAAGCACATTCAAAAATACGCCATTCTTATCCGTCCCCAGGATGACACCGGGGTAGGTAGCAAAGTCTTTCCTGATCCCAGCTCTGTTCATCTTGGCTTCTTTTAAAAACACATCAAGCAAGGGTTACTCCAAGCGGAGTCTCCCTTTTTTCCAAAAATTGGGCCACACACACACCCACCCCTTCAGTGACAGCAGTTGTGCCCCAGTTGTACACTTCACAGCTACATTTGCATCAAGCACATTCAAAAATACGCCATTCTTATCCGTCCCCAGGATGACACCGGGGTAGGTAGCAAAGTCTTTCCTGATCCCAGCTCTGTTCATCTTGGCTTCTTTTAAAAACACATCAAGCAAGGGTTACTCCAAGCGGAGTCTCCCTTTTTTCCAAAAATTGGGCCCCACACACACCCACCCCTTCAGTGGCAGCAGTTGTGCCCCAGTTGTACACTTCACAGCTAGATTTGCATCAAGCACATTCAAAAATACGCCATTCTTATCCGTCCCCAGGATGACACCGGGGTAGGTAGCAAAGTCTTTCCTGATCCCAGCTCTGTTCATCTTGGCTTCTTTTAAAAACACATCAAGCAAGGGTTACTCCAAGCGGAGTCTCCATTTTTTTCCAAAAATTGTGCCCCACACACACCCACCCATTCAGTGGCAGCACTTGTGCCCTAGTTGTACACTTCACAGCTAGATTTGCATCAAGCACATTCAAAAATACGCCATTCTTATCCGTCCCCAGGATGACACCGGGGTAGGTAGCAAAGTCTTTCCTGATCCCAGCTCTGTTCATCTTGGCTTCTTTTAAAAACACATCAAGCAAGGGTTACTCCAAGCGGAGTCTCCCTTTTTTCCAAAAATTGGGCCCCACACACACCCACCCCTTCAGTGGCAGCACTTGTGCCCCAGTTGTACACTTCACAGCTACATTTGCATCAAGCACATTCAAAAATACGCCATTCTTATCCGTCCCCAGGATGACACTGGGGTAGGTAGCAAAGTCTTTCCTGATCCCAGCTCTGTTCATCTTGGCTTCTTTTAAAAACACATCAAGCAAGGGTTACTCCAAGCGGAGTCTCCCTTTTTTCCAAAAATTGGGCCACACACACACCCACCCCTTCAGTGGCAGCACTTGTGCCCTAGTTGTACACTTCACAGCTACATTTGCATCAAGCACATTCAAAAATACGCCATTCTTATCCGTCCCCAGGATGACACCGGGGTAGGTAGCAAAGTCTTTCCTGATCCCAGCTCTGTTCATCTTGGCTTCTTTTAAAAACACATCAAGCAAGGGTTACTCCAAGCGGAGTCTCCCTTTTTTTCCAAAAATTGTGCCCCACACACACCCACCCATTCAGTGGCAGCACTTGTGCCCTAGTTGTACACTTCACAGCTAGATTTGCATCAAGCACATTCAAAAATACGCCATTCTTATCCGTCCCCAGGATGACACCGGGGTAGGTAGCAAAGTCTTTCCTGATCCCAGCTCTGTTCATCTTGGCTTCTTTTAAAAACACATCAAGCAAGGGTTACTCCAAGCGGAGTCTCCCTTTTTTCCAAAAATTGGGCCCCACACACACCCACCCCTTCAGTGGCAGCAGTTGTGCCCCAGTTGTACACTTCACAGCTAGATTTGCATCAAGCACATTCAAAAATACGCCATTGTTATCCGTCCCCAGGATGACACCGGGGTAGGTAGCAAAGTCTTTCCTGATCCCAGCTCTGTTCATCTTGGCTTCTTTTAAAAACACATCAAGCAAGGGTTACTCCAAGCGGAGTCTCCCTTTTTTCCAAAAATTGGGCCCCACACACACCCACCCCTTCAGTGGCAGCAGTTGTGCCCCAGTTGTACACTTCACAGCTAGATTTGCATCACGCACATTCAAAAATACGCCATTCTTATCCGTCCCCAGGATGACACCGGGGTAGGTAGCAAAGTCTTTCCTGATCCCAGCTCTGTTCATCTTGGCTTCTTTTAAAAACACATCAAGCAAGGGTTACTCCAAGCGGAGTCTCCCTTTTTTTCCAAAAATTGTGCCCCACACACACCCACCCCTTCAGTGGCAGCACTTGTGCCCCAGTTGTACACTTCACAGCTTCATTTGCATCAAGCACATTCAAAAATACGCCATTCTTATCCGTCCCCAGGATGACACCGGGGTAGGTAGCAAAGTCTTTCCTGATCCCAGCTCTGTTCATCTTGGCTTCTTTTAAAAACACATCAAGCAAGGGTTACTCCAAGCGGAGTCTCCCTTTTTTCCAAAAATTGGGCCACACACACACCCACCCATTCAGTGGCAGCACTTGTGCCCCAGTTGTACACTTCACAGCTAGATTTGCATCAAGCACATTCAAAAATACGCCATTCTTATCCATCCCCAGGATGACACCGGGGTAGGTAGCAAAGTCTTTCCTGATCCCAGCTCTGTTCATCTTGGCTTCTTTTAAAAACACATCAAGCAAGGGTTACTCCAAGCGGAGTCTCCCTTTTTTCCAAAAATTGGGCCCCACACACACCCACCCCTTCAGTGGCAGCACTTGTGCCCCAGTTGTACACTTCACAGCTACATTTGCATCAAGCACATTCAAAAATACGCCATTCTTATCCGTCCCCAGGATGACACCGGGGTAGGTAGCAAAGTCTTTTCTGATCCCAGCTCTGTTCATCTTGGCTTCTTTTAAAAACACATCAAGCAAGGGTTACTCCAAGCGGAGTCTCCCTTTTTTCCAAAAATTGGGCCCCACACACACCCACCCCTTCAGTGGCAGCACTTGTGCCCCAGTTGTACACTTCACAGCTACATTTGCATCAAGCACATTCAAAAATACGCCATTCTTATCCGTCCCCAGGATGACACCGGGGTAGGTAGCAAAGTCTTTCCTGATCCCAGCTCTGTTCATCTTGGCTTCTTTTAAAAACACATCAAGCAAGGGTTACTCCAAGCGGAGTCTCCCTTTTTTCCAAAAATTGGGCCCCACACACACCCACCCCTTCAGTGGCAGCAGTTGTGCCCCAGTTGTACACTTCACAGCTAGATTTGCATCAAGCACATTCAAAAATACGCCATTCTTATCCGTCCCCAGGATGACACCGGGGTAGGTAGCAAAGTCTTTCCTGATCCCAGCTCTGTTCATCTTGGCTTCTTTTAAAAACACATCAAGCAAGGGTTACTCCAAGCGGAGTCTCCCTTTTTTTCCAAAAATTGTGCCCCACACACACCCACCCATTCAGTGGCAGCACTTGTGCCCTAGTTGTACACTTCACAGCTAGATTTGCATCAAGCACATTAAAAAATACGCCATTCTTATCTGTCCCCAGGATGACACCGGGGTAGGTAGCAAAGTCTTTCCTGATCCCAGCTCTGTTCATCTTGGCTTCTTTTAAAAACACATCAAGCAAGGGTTACTCCAAGCGGAGTCTCCCTTTTTTCCAAAAATTGGGCCCCACACACACCCACCCCTTCAGTGGCAGCACTTGTGCCCCAGTTGTACACTTCACAGCTTCATTTGCATCAAGCACATTCAAAAATACGCCATTCTTATCCGTCCCCAGGATGACACCGGGGTAGGTAGCAAAGTCTTTCCTGATCCCAGCTCTGTTCATCTTGGCTTCTTTTAAAAACACATCAAGCAAGGGTTACTCCAAGCGGAGTCTCCCTTTTTTCCAAAAATTGGGCCACACACACACCCACCCATTCAGTGGCAGCACTTGTGCCCCAGTTGTACACTTCACAGCTAGATTTGCATCAAGCACATTCAAAAATACGCCATTCTTATCCATCCCCAGGATGACACCGGGGTAGGTAGCAAAGTCTTTCCTGATCCCAGCTCTGTTCATCTTGGCTTCTTTTAAAAACACATCAAGCAAGGGTTACTCCAAGCGGAGTCTCCCTTTTTTCCAAAAATTGGGCCACACACACACCCACCCCTTCAGTGGCAGCAGTTGTGCCCCAGTTGTACACTTCACAGCTACATTTGCATCAAGCACATTCAAAAATACGCCATTCTTATCCGTCCCCAGGATGACACCGGGGTAGGTAGCAAAGTCTTTCCTGATCCCAGCTCTGTTCATCTTGGCTTCTTTTAAAAACACATCAAGCAAGGGTTACTCCAAGCGGAGTCTCCCTTTTTTTCCAAAAATTGTGCCCCACACACACCCACCCATTCAGTGGCAGCACTTGTGCCCTAGTTGTACACTTCACAGCTAGATTTGCATCAAGCACATTCAAAAATACGCCATTCTTATCCGTCCCCAGGATGACACCGGGGTAGGTAGCAAAGTCTTTCCTGATCCCAGCTCTGTTCATCTTGGCTTCTTTTAAAAACACATCAAGCAAGGGTTACTCCAAGCGGAGTCTCCCTTTTTTCCAAAAATTGGGCCCCACACACACCCACCCCTTCAGTGGCAGCACTTGTGCCCCAGTTGTACACTTCACAGCTACATTTGCATCAAGCACATTCAAAAATACGCCATTCTTATCCGTCCCCAGGATGACACCGGGGTAGGTAGCAAAGTCTTTTCTGATCCCAGCTCTGTTCATCTTGGCTTCTTTTAAAAACACATCAAGCAAGGGTTACTCCAAGCGGAGTCTCCCTTTTTTCCAAAAATTGGGCCCCACACACACCCACCCCTTCAGTGGCAGCACTTGTGCCCCAGTTGTACACTTCACAGCTACATTTGCATCAAGCACATTCAAAAATACGCCATTCTTATCCGTCCCCAGGATGACACCGGGGTAGGTAGCAAAGTCTTTCCTGATCCCAGCTATGTTCATCTTGGCTTCTTTTAAAAACACATCAAGCAAGGGTTACTCCAAGCGGAGTCTCCCTTTTTTCCAAAAATTGGGCCACACACACACACCCACCCATTCAGTGGCAGCACTTGTGCCCTAGTTGTACACTTCACAGCTAGATTTGCATCAAGCACATTCAAAAATACGCCATTCTTATCCGTCCCCAGGATGACACCGGGGTAGGTAGCAAAGTCTTTCCTGATCCCAGCTCTGTTCATCTTGGCTTCTTTTAAAAACACATCAAGCAAGGGTTACTCCAAGCGGAGTCTCCCTTTTTTTCCAAAAATTGTGCCCCACACACACCCACCCATTCAGTGGCAGCACTTGTGCCCTAGTTGTACACTTCACAGCTAGATTTGCATCAAGCACATTCAAAAATACGCCATTCTTATCCGTCCCCAGGATGACACCGGGGTAGGTCGCAAAGTCTTTCCTGATCCCAGCTCTGTTCATCTTGGCTTCTTTTAAAAACACATCAAGCAAGGGTTACTCCAAGCGGAGTCTCCCTTTTTTCCAAAAATTGGGCCCCACACACACCCACCCCTTCAGTGGCAGCAGTTGTGCCCCAGTTGTACACTTCACAGCTAGATTTGCATCAAGCACATTCAAAAATACGCCATTCTTATCCGTCCCCAGGATGACACCGGGGTAGGTAGCAAAGTCTTTCCTGATCCCAGCTCTGTTCATCTTGGCTTCTTTTAAAAACACATCAAGCAAGGGTTACTCCAAGCGGAGTCTCCCTTTTTTTCCAAAAATTGTGCCCCACACACACCCACCCACTCAGTGGCAGCACTTGTGCCCTAGTTGTACACTTCACAGCTAGATTTGCATCAAGCACATTCAAAAATACGCCATTCTTATCCGTCCCCAGGATGACACCGGGGTAGGTAGCAAAGTCTTTCCTGATCCCAGCTCTGTTCATCTTGGCTTCTTTTAAAAACACATCAAGCAAGGGTTACTCCAAGCGGAGTCTCCCTTTTTTCCAAAAATTGGGCCCCACACACACCCACCCCTTCAGTGGCAGCACTTGTGCCCCAGTTGTACACTTCACAGCTACATTTGCATTAAGAACATTCAAAAATACGCCATTCTTATCCGTCCCCAGGATGACACCGGGGTAGGTAGCAAAGTCTTTCCTGATCCCAGCTCTGTTCATCTTGGCTTCTTTTAAAAACACATCAAGCAAGGGTTACTCCAAGCGGAGTCTCCCTTTTTTTCCAAAAATTGTGCCCCACACACACCCACCCATTCAGTGGCAGCACTTGTGCCCCAGTTGTACACTTCACAGCTAGATTTGCATCAAGCACATTCAAAAATACGCCATTCTTATCCGTCCCCAGGATGACACCGGGGTAGGTAGCAAAGTCTTTCCTGATCCCAGCTCCGTTCATCTTGGCTTCTTTTAAAAACACATCAAGCAAGGGTTACTCCAAGCGGAGTCTCCCTTTTTTCCAAAAATTGGGCCACACAGACACCCCATCAGTGGCAGCACCTGTGCCCTAGTTGCAAACAGGATGTTTTGATTTGCATCAAGCACATTCCAAATCCACAAGCATTTACTCTCCCCAGGATGACACAGGGGTAGTAAATTCCTTCTGGATCCATGACTTGTTCATTTTGATGAACGTCAGTCTGTTCACATTGTCACTGGACAGACGCGTGCGCTTATCTGTCAGCACACACCCAGCAGCACTGAAGACACGTTCAGAGACAACGCTGGCAGCTGGACACAACAAAATCTTCAAGGCGTAACTGGAGAGCTCTGGCCATTTTTCTAGATTTGAAGCCCAAAAGGAGCAAGGCTCCATTTGCAAAGTCATGGCATCGATGTTCATTTGGAGATACTCCTGTATCATCCTCTCCAGCCGTTGACTATGTGTCAGACTTGTTGTCTCTGGTGGCCTTGCAAAAGAGGGTCTAAAAAAATTATGAAAAGATTCCATAAAATTGCTGTTACCAGCACCAGATACGGTCCTACTGGTACGGGTAGACTGTTGAAGATGACGAGACCGTCCCATGTTTGTCAAGTTACAACTGAGAGATTCCCTCCCTGCACCTGCACGGTTGTTTGGTGGAAAAGCCGAGCTAAGATCGAGTAACAGCTTCTGCTGATACTCCTGCATACGTGCGTCCCTTTCTATGGCTGGAATTATGTCACAAAATTTGGACTTGTACCGGGGATCTAATAGTGTGGCAATCCAGTAGTCATCATCACTTCTAATTTTGACAATACGACTGTCATGTTGGAGGTAGTGCAACAAAAAGGCACTCATGTGTCTTGCGCAGCCATGCGGACCAAGTCCACGCTGTGTTTGTGGCATAGAGGTGCTACCCGTTCTTTCTTCCTCTGACATCTCCCCCCAACCTCTTTCAACTGAAATTTGACCAAGGTCTCCCTCATCCGCTGAGTCTTCCATGTCCATGGACAGTTCGTCCTCCATTTCTTCATGTTCTCCTGCACCTTGCTCAACATTTCGCCTGCTACTATGCGCCCTTGTCGATCCCTGTCCCCCATGGTCCCATGCCTGCTGCGTTGGTGATGATGAACGTCTGGACCTTGGTGATGTTGTTGTCCCTTGCGCATATGAATCCTCCTGTAGTTCCTCCCCTTCATGTTGTCCCACCCCCTGACTCCGAATAGTGTTTAGCGTGTGCTCCAGCATGTAAATGACTGGAATCGTCATGCTGATAATGGCATTGTCAGCGCTAAACATATTCGTCGCCATGTCGAAACTGTGCAGAAGGGTGCATAGGTCCTTGATCTGAGACCACTCCATCAGGGTGATCTGCCCCACCTCTGCATCTCGTTGGCCCAGGCTATACGTCATGACGTATTGCACCAGGGCTCTGCGGTGCTGCCACAGTCGCTGTAACATGTGGAGAGTTGAATTCCAGCGTGTCGCCACATCGCATTTCAGGCGATGAACCGGCAGGCCGAAAGACTTCTGGAGCGATGCAAGTCGCTCTGCTGCGGCGCTTGAACGGCGGAAGTGAGCAGACAGTTTTCGTGCCCTGTTCAGAAGGCCATCTAGGCCGGGATAGTGTGTTAAAAATTGCTGGACGACAAGGTTCAACACGTGAGCCATACAAGGTACGTGTGTCACCTTGCCCAGGCGAAGGGCCGCACCCAGGTTTACAGCATTGTCGCACACGGCCTTACCAGGCTGCAGGTTGAGTGGAGACAACCATTTATTAAACTCGGACCGCAGAGCTGAACACAACTCCTCAGCTGTGTGACTCTTATTCCCAAGACATGTCAAGCTAAAGACCGCCTGATGCCGTTGCGCTCTGCTGCCAGCATAGTAATGAGGGGTACGTGATTCCTTCTGCGCAGTGAGAACGCTGGTGGCCTGACCAGGCAGGCTTGGGGCGGAGGTGGAGGACCCAGATGAGGTGGAGGATGCAGAAGCAGTGGCGGAACTTGGACAGACAGAGGATTGACACACAAGTCGTGGGGACGGCAAGACTTGTGCAGCAGACCCTTCACCATCTATCACCATAGTTACCCAGTGCCCAGTCAGCGACATGTAACGTCCCTGTCCATGCTTACTGGTCCAAGTATCGGTGGTGAAATGCACCCGTTCACACACAGAGTTTCTCAAGGAAGCGGTGATGTTGTGTGCGACATGCTGGTGTAGCGCGGGCACACCTTTCTTAGAGAAGTAGTGGCGACTAGGCATCTGGTACTGGGGCACAGCGACAGACATAAGGTCTCTAAAATCCTGTGTGTCCACTAGGCGGAAAGGCAGCATTTCGGTAGCCAACAGCTTACAGAGGGATAGAGTCAACCTCTTAGCTTTGTCATGGGTCGCAGGAAGTGGCCTTTTATTTGACCACATCTGAGGGACAGAGATCTGGCTGCTGTGTGTAGACGGTGTTGAGTAGGGTGTCCCTGGAAAAATGCAGGTTTGTGAGGAAAGTGCAGGCGGAGACATGATGTTGCCTTCATCCAACGTTGGTGCTATCGATGTCTGAGAGAGCTGTACACACTCACTTGTTTCCCCTTCCAAACCAACTGACGACCTACCAAGCAAACTGCCTGTTGCGGTTACAGTGGTGGAAGTTGTGCGTGGTAAAACAGGTGTGACAGCTGTCCCCACAGTCCTAGAAGATGAAGAGCGCGCGGATGCACTGGAAGGGGCAGGCGGTGGATGGTTCGCTCCGCTAGGCCGCATTGCAGCACGGTGAGCTTCCCACCGGGACCTATGATATTTATTCATGTGACGATTCATGGAAGAAGTTGTCAAACTGCTGAGGTTTTGACCTCTACTAAGAGAACCATGACAAAGTTTACAGATCACATAATTTGGGCGATCTTTTTCTATGTCAAAAAAGGACCAGGCTAGGCAAGGCTTAGAGGCCATGCGACCTGTTGATCCACCCCGAATAATGCTCATAGGCAGAGTGGTGGCTGAGGATGCAGTTGTAGACGTGCTACCAGTGCTCCGACTCTGTCCAGGAAGGCGCAAGGTAAC
The DNA here is from genome assembly GCF_048569485.1 of Anomaloglossus baeobatrachus. NCBI lineage: Eukaryota > Metazoa > Chordata > Amphibia > Anura > Aromobatidae > Anomaloglossus > Anomaloglossus baeobatrachus. The sequence goes on along the minus strand of NC_134353.1, from coordinate 594,514,774 downwards.
TTCGTCGTCGGTTGCATCCTCCTCCACCGCCTCTGTTGACCTCCTCGAGTGCCTGACTGGGGGTTGACAGTAGGTGGGATCTAGAACTTCATCATCAATTGTTGTGTTTGCACTCCCCTCCCCCTCAGACCGAGCCTCTTCTTGCCCTGACCGAATATTTAAGTTGTCATCCCAATCGGGTATCTGCGTCTCATCTTCATCAGTATGTTCCTCATTGTCTATAACCACAGGTGTTACAGTTTGTGACAAAGGGTCAACATTATGCTCAGAAACTTGGTCCTCACGGCCTGAATCAGAGTCACAAAGGTTCTGGGCATCACTGCAGACCATTTCCTCTTCTGTACTCACTGTAGCTTGGGAGCAGACCTCTGATTCCCAGGCTATAGTGTGACTGAACAGCTCTGCAGACTCAGCCATCTCAGTTCCACCATACTGTGCAGGGCTGATGGAGACTTCAGAGCTGGGAGAAATCAAGTGTGATTGGGATGACAACTCAGAGGACTGGTGTTTTTTGGATGCGGTACTTGAAGTGGCTGAGAGGGCACTTGTTGGACCACTTGAGATCCATTCAAGCATTTTCCTTTTTTGCCCATCATCTACCTTTGTTCCTGTTGTTCGTGTCCGTAAAAAAGGGAGCACATCGGATTGTCCACGGTAAGTAGTAGACATCTTACTTTTGCTGGTAGATGGTCTATCTTCAGCAGATGATAATGGAGCTTTGCCACCTTCCCCACGGACAAAACCTTTTTTGCCTTTTCCACCACGCCTCTTCCCCTTTCCACCAGCATCTGTCATTTTGCCACTCATGTTGATTGCGACAAGATTGTGGACTGAAAATGTGGTAGTAAAAATTGAGAGGTGGTGAAGATTGCAGTGGTGGTCTAGCTTTATTAACAGCAGAATAATAAAGAATAAATATCCCTGACAATGCAACTACGGCCCTTAAACTGGCAGCAAAAATTGCTAGTATAATGGCTTAGTTATAATGAGTTGGAGTGTGCAATGCAGGCAGACGCGCTCTGCAAATGTCTTTGCACTAGTGGGACTATAGCAAAGTCCAATAGCCACAGATAGGATGCCACTGGGTACACTGAGTGTTTGCTAGTATAATGGCTTAGTTATAATGAGTTGGAGTGTGCAATGCAGGCAGACGCGCTCTGCAAATGTCTTTGCACTAGTGGGACTATAGCAAAGTCCAAAAGCCACGTATAGGATGCCACTAGGTACACTGAGTGTTTGCTAGTATAATGGCTTAGTTATCATGAGTTGGAGTGTGCAATGCAGGCAGACACGCTCTGCAAATGTCTTTGCACTAGTGTGACTATAGCAAAGTCCAATAGCCACGTATAGGATGCCACTAGGTACACTGAGTGTTTGCTAGTATAATGGCTTAGTTATAATGAGTTGGAGTGTGCAATGCAGGCAGACGCGCTCTGCAAATGTCTTTGCACTAGTGGGACTATAGCAAAGTCCAATAGCCACGTTTAGGATGCCACTAGGTACACTGAGTGTTTGCTAGTATAATGGCTTAGTTATCATGAGTTGGAGTGTGCAATGCAGGCAGACGCGCTCTGCAAATGTCTTTGCACTAGTGTGACTATAGCAAAGTCCAATAGCCACGTATAGGATGCCACTAGGTACACTGAGTGTTTGCTAGTATAATGGCTTAGTTATCATGAGTTGGAGTGTGCAATGCAGGCAGACGCGCTCTGCAAATGTCTTTGCACTAGTGTGACTATAGCAAAGTCCAATAGCCACGTATAGGATGCCACTAGGTACACTGAGTGTTTGCTAGTATAATGGCTTAGTTATAATGAGTTGGAGTGTGCAATGCAGGCAGACGCGCTCTGCAAATGTCTTTGCACTAGTGTGACTATAGCAAAGTCCAATAGCCACGTATAGGATGCCACTAGGTACACTGAGTGTTTGCTAGTATAATGGCTTAGTTATCATGAGTTGGAGTGTGCAATGCAGGCAGACGTGCTCTGCAAATGTCTTTGCACTAGTGGAACTATAGCAAAGTCCAATAGCCACAGATAGGATGCCACTAGGTACACTGAGTGTTTGCTAGTATAATGGCTTAGTTATAATGAGTTGGAGTGTGCAATGCAGGCAGACGCGCTCTGCAAATGTCTTTGCACTAGTGTGACTATAGCAAAGTCCAATAGCCACGTATAGGATGCCCCTAGGTACACTGAGTGTTTGCTAGTATAATGGCTTAGTTATCATGAGTTGGAGTGTGCAATGCAGGCAGACGCGCTCTGCAAATGTCTTTGCACTAGTGGGACTATAGCAAAGTCCAATAGCCACAGATAGGATGCCACTAGGTACACTGAGTGTTTGCTAGTATAATGGCTTAGTTATAATGAGTTGGAGTGTGCAATGCAGGCAGACGCGCTTTGCAAATGTCTTTGCACTAGTGGGACTATAGCAAAGTCCAATAGCCACGTATAGGATGCCACTAGGTACACTGAGTGTTTGCTAGTATAATGGCTTAGTTATAATGAGTTGGAGTGTGCAATGCAGGCAGACGCGCTCTGCAAATGTCTTTGCACTAGTGGGACTATAGCAAAGTCCAATAGCCACGTTTAGGATGCCACTAGGTACACTGAGTGTTTGCTAGTATAATGGCTTAGTTATAATGAGTTGGAGTGTGCAGAGGACAGGAGGGTACAGTGCCAGGATTGTGGGGCTCTGGGTAGAGGAATGGAAGCCTGCCTTTCTATCCCTCCTAATAGGGAAATGCAGGGAGGAAATCCCTGACCTTGGCTACACAGACGCTGGCGCTGTTTTCAGGACCTGTCACCTTAACTCTGACCCTGCCGGTTTGAGCCCTTAAAAGGACTGCTAGAAAGTGCTATCCCTATGCTGTCCAGCGCTGTGTATGGAGCGCATACAGCTGTATCAGCGATAGGACTCAAGACGGAGCTGCGACAGTGATGTCTGACACCAAAGACGCAGAAGAGATAATGGCGTCCTGGAGGAAAATGTCCGTTTTTATAATGCAGGGACATGTGACATGGACATCCTATCACACATGCCGTTGCTTCTCTGGCTAAAAGTCCACTTAGCTGTGTGTGTGTCTGGGATTGGCTGACATGCTGGCCCGCCCCACAAGACGCGCGCGCTTAGGGAAGGAAGACAAGAAAAAAAAAAAAAAAATGTCGATCGCCATTATAGAAACAGCAGTGATCTGAAGGCGCTGTTCACGCACACTATAAACTGAAATGTCATAATAGTGTGATTCACAGAGTGACTTACACTATTACAGCAGAAACCAAGCTAGGATTTAGCTGGTTTTTTGCTGCTAGAACCGTTCTCGAACGTTTCTAGAACTATCGAGCTTTTCCAAAAAAGCTCGAGTTCTAGTTCGATCTAGAACATGCCCCAAAATCACTCGAGCCTAGAATTGGAGAACCACGAACCATGAACCGCGCTCAACTCTAGTTATGAGTGGCTTGACACAAGGAATGTGACAATTGTAGTCCATGTCCTGGATACGTCTGTGTGTGGTGGATCTTGAAGTATTGACTCCAGCAACAGTCCACTCCTTGTGAATCTCCCCCAAATTTTTGAATGGCCTCTTCCTAACAATCCCATCAAGGCTGCGCTTATCCCGGTTGCTTCTGCACCTTTTTCTACCACACTATTTCCTTACACTCAACTTTCCATTAATATACTTGGATACAGCACTCTGTGAAGAGCCAGCTTCTTTAGCAGTGACCTTTTGTGGCTTACCCCGCCCTGTGGAGTGTGTCAATGACTGCCTTCTGGACATCTGTCAAGTCAGCAGTCTTCCCAATGATTGTGTAGCCTACTAAAAAAGGGACCATGTTTTCCGTAAAATTTTTTATTGAGTTTACAAAAAAGTAAACAGCGTAGTGCTTATAACACATATCTATATATATAATTGCCTTATTCTGTCTGTCTGTCTGTCTGTCTGTCATGCTCCGAAATTGTGTCCTTACGGGGACACAAAGCTGATTGGCCGCTGGGCTCGCCATGGCCCCGCCCCCCCACACGGATTGGCCTCTCGCCCCGACTCTGCAGGCCCCGCCCCCCTCACGCAATCCACGCTCGCTCTGGCCCAACTGACACGGAGCCCCGATTCCCAGGTGAGTACACACACACATCAGATCACACTCACTCTCACACTCACTCTCACACTCACTCTCACACACACTCTCACACACACCTCACACATCACAACATGCTGGGATATCGCTTGCTTCTACACCGGCTCCGTCAGGATCCCAGCAGCGCCACACATAACCTTGCGATGCTGGGATCTTCACGGAGGCCGTGAAAGCTGGTAACCATTATACACATCGGGTAACTAAGGTCCCTTAGTTACCCGATGTGTATCATAGTTACCAGTGTACACTGGCTCACACTCACTCTCACACACACCTCACACACACATCACATCGCATCCACACATCAAGGTCCTGCAGCTGCGGAAAATACAGACACATAACAGCACACACACACACACATACACACACAAATCAGATCACACTCACACACACCTCACACATCACATCGCATCCACATACTCACAACATCCTGGGATATCGCTTGCTTCTCGGCCTCGATACTGTGCTGTTGTGATCTTCCAGGACCTGCCGGAGGATCACATGGCCAGAAGCATGTGATATCCCCGGATGTTGTGAGTATAAGCGCGTATGTGCGATATCATCAGTGTCTGTGTGTGTGAGTGTATGCGATCGGGTGTGTGTGAGTGGATGCGATCGGGTGTGTGTGAGTGGATGCGATCGGGTGTGTGTGAGTGATGCGATCGGGTGTGTGTGAGTGGATGCGATCGGGTGTGTGAGTGTCGGCAGAGGAGCACGGCGTGCTGGAGGAGGCTGGGAGCAGAGAGGCTGATCATGGGGAAGGCTGGGAGGAGAGAGGCTGATGCTGGGGGAGGCTGGGAACGGGAGGCTGATGCTGAGGGAGGCTGATGCTGAGGGAGGCTGGGAGGGGAAAGCTGATGCTGGGGAAGGCTGGGAGGACGGAGGCTGGGAGGAGAGAGGCTGATCCTGGGGAAGGCTGGGAACGGGAGGCTGATGCTGGGGAAGGCTGATGCTGAGGGAGGCTGGGAGGGGAAAGCTGATGCTGGGGAAGGCTGGGAGGACGGAGGCTGGGAGGAGAGAGGCTGATCCTGGGGAAGGCTGGGAGAGGGAGGCTGATGCTGGAGGAGGCTGGAAGGAGAGAGGCTAATGCTGGTGGAGGCTGATGCTTGGGGAGGCTGATGCTGGGGGAGACTGGGAGGGGAAGGCTGATGCTGAGGGAGGCTGGGAGGAAGGAGGCTGGGAGGAGAGAGGCTGATCCTGGGGAAGGCTGGGAACGGGAGGCTGATGCTGAGGGAGGCTGATGCTGAGGGAGGCTGGGAGGGGAAAGCTGATGCTGGGGAAGGCTGGGAGGAAGGAGGCTGGGAGGAGAGAGGCTGATCCTGGGGAAGGCTGGGAACGGGAGGCTGATGCTGGGGAAGGCTGATGCTGAGGGAGGCTGGGAGGGGAAAGCTGATGCTGGGGAAGGCTGGGAGGACGGAGGCTGGGAGGAGAGAGGCTGATCCTGGGGAAGGCTGGGAGAGGGAGGCTGATGCTGGAGGAGGCTGGAAGGAGAGAGGCTGATGCTGGCGGAGGCTGATGCTGGGGAGGCTGGGAGAGGGAGGCTGATGCTGAGGGAGGCTGGGAGGAGGGAGGCTGGGAGAGGTAGGCTGAGAGAAGAGAGGCTGATGCACACACACACACACACACACACACACGCGCACTGCACAACACACCACACACACACACACTAGGAACCACAAACAACTGCCCTACACAGACACCCACACACACAGACAACGCTGCACACACACAACACCCAACACACAAACACCGCGGCACACACAAATATACGCACATACCGCACAACACACACATTGCACAAAACATACCTCCCCCCAAAACACACCACACACACACAAACCGCGCAACACACACACAACGCTACAGACACACAGCGCTCCACAAACAACGCAACACACGCAACACACATACAACACCGCTCTCACCCCCCGTCACACCCAGACAACACCCAGAACATGTACAGCGCCCTACACAAACACTTGGTAACTACAGACAACAACATCTCTCTCTATATATATATATAACAAAAATCATACATGAACTACACAATACGTAAATTCTAGAATACCCGATACGTAGAATCGGGCCACCTTCTAGTAGGATATAATCGTACAGAAGTTGAAATTAATCCATACATATGTATCAGTCAAATAGTACAGTTCTGTGAGAATATTTTTACCAGGATAAGAATGGTCAAATAAGAAAACAAAACAGATAAAACAAATCAATTCAGGTTAGACCGTATCATGGTAGGTCATCTTATAACAATATTATGGAAAACTATATTAACTATAAAGACTGAGTGAAAGTCAAGAAGAGAGAAGAAGGAAGAAAGAGATAGATATAGAAAAGGGAAGAGGGAATAAGAGGGGGGGGGAGGAGAGATAGACAGGGATAGATCGGGCGTCCAAAGAGCTCCATCGCACAGATATATGAATCCCCTTATATGTATAACATATAACAGCTATAGGAACCTGTAGGAGGAAGGACCCATGTAGAGCCCCTTATCTGAGCCAAGATGTGTAGCCTGGAGTTTCTTGAAAGAGGAACCAGGAGGACCACGTGCCAGCATGTTTATCCCATTTGTCACTATCATCTGCCATCAGGGACTCCATACGTTCCAGTCTATTTATCTCCTCTAAAAATTCCCTCACAGAGGGGGTTGTAGTTGTCTTCCAATGTCTTGGAATAATCATACGGGCAGCGATGAGAAAGAAGCGTAGGATACCCCTTTTGGTCACAGAGAGAGATCCAGGGATTAGGGACAGTAAAGCTATTTGAGGAGTAGGGGTTAGCCGAATACCCGACAGTTGGAAGTATACTTCAAAAATTGAATCCCAGAATGTCTTTACCAAGGAGCAATCCCACCATATATGTTTCATAGTACCAATTTCGACTCCGCATCTCCAGCAGGTATCTGGTACTGTGGGGAAGATCTTATGCAGTACGTCAGGGCATCTGTACCAGCGTGTAAGAATTTTAAAATTTTTCTCCTGTGCACTACAGGAAATTGACATTTTATGAGAGAGTGTAAAGATTTTGAGATGATCTTGTTCCGACAACGTGATCTGGAGCTCTCTTTGCCAGGCCTCCAAATACGTTGGGGCACCTTTATACTGGGCTGTACACAAGAGGTTGTATATCAGTGCGATGGCATGTTGTGGCGCGGCATTTAATGAGATTAGGGTCTCAAAGTTTGTAGATTTGGATAATAGAGCATTTCCCGGGAATTTTTTTTTTAGGAATGTGGTCAATTGAGTATATTCCAGCCAGGATAGTCTCCTCCCCGGGCATGACTCCTGCAAAGCCTCAAAGGACGCCGTTCCAGACAGTCTCTCAGCAACCTGTCCTAGTGTAGCTCCACCTGCGGAGTCCCAACACAAGAAGGAAGATCTCTTCAACGTAGGGGGAAAGTCTAAATTATTAAAAAGTGAGCTCATACTCCCCGGTCTGTGGGACAGGTTTAACGTCTCCAGATGTCTGTCCCAGAAAAGCATGAGCACCTGAGTCAGAGGTTGAAACCCCGAGACCGCCGGCTTATGTTGAAGGGGGGCCCACAGGAGCTGTGTCAGAGGAAATGGGGAGAGATGGGACTCAACACCCACCCATTGTTTATTGAGATCGTTAAATCTCCAATCCAAGACCCTCGTGAGGAGGACACTCTGGTAGTACTTTCTAAAATCAGGTAAACCAGCGCCTCCCCTGCATTTGGGTCTCACCAGTGTGGCGTATCGGATCCGAGGTCTCCCCGTCCCCCAGACAAACCTGTTACATGCTCTCTGGAGTTGTCTGAAATACTGTTTAGTAACCTTTATCGGGACTGTTTGGAATAAATAAAGGAACCTCGGGAGTATGTCCATCTTGAGGGCACTGATTTGGCCAAACCAGGAACGTCGGCCCCGATTATATCTATTAAGGTCAGCAAGAGTTCTATTAAGTAATGGGGACTAATTAGCCATAAACAACTCATCCGGATTGGCCGAAACAGATATCCCAAGATACTTGATAGATTGGATCTCCCACTTAAATGGGAAGGCGGATTTTAGTCTATTGACTTGTGTGGTAGGAAGAGTAATATTAAGGGCCTCTGTCTTTGAGTAGTTTACTTTGAAGTTAGAAACTATGCCAAAGCGTTGGAATTCTTGAATAAGAATTGGGAAGGCGATTTCCGGGTTTGTTAGATATAGAAGAAGGTCATCAGCGTATAAGGCATGTTTATAACATTTCTGACCTATGTCAAAGCCCTTTATATCGGGGGAGTTTCGGAGGGATATAGCCAAATGCTCCATAGCTATCACATATAGAAGGGGTGAAAGAGGGCACCCCTGTCTAGTGCCATTTGATATTTGCAGGGGAGAGGATAGAGTATTATTGGCTCGAACTCGTGCTGAGGGCTTATGATACAGGGCAAAAATTCTCTCTAACATGGTTTGACCGATTCCCAGCTGCCTCAGGGATGAGCGTAAAAAAGTCCAGTTAAGACGATCGAATGCCTTCTCGGCATCGATCGATAGGAGGCAGGCTGGAGTACCTTGTCTGTACATATGGGAGGTCAAAAGTAGAGTTTTAATAGTGTTGTCGCGCGCCTCTCTACCTCGGACAAACCCTGTTTGGTCAGTATGGATTGAGGCAGGCAATAGCGGGGACAACCAGTTGGCTATTAGTTTGGCGAAAATCTTGACGTCCACCCCTATAAGAGAGATAGGGCGGTAGTTGGAGCATAAAGACGGATCCTTCCCAGGCTTGGCAATCACCGCTATGGTAGCCGCAAGGGTTTGTGCGGCAAAGGGGCAAGCCGAGGATATGGAGTTAAAGGTCCTAGTCAGGAATGGCGTCAGTTCCAAGGCAAATTGCTTATAGAAATTGGCCAGGAATCCATCCGGACCAGGACTCCTACCACTGGCTAGACCCCTGATAACCTCAGTAACCTCCTGTTCGCTAAAAGGGTCATCCAGCATGAGAGAGTCCACATGGTTCAGAGGGGGGAGAGGGGTACCATCAACATAGTCGTCAACTTTTGCTTGGAAATTTGTTGGGGACATGTCACCTAGGTTGTATAACCCGTTATAATAGTCTCGAAATACATCTGCTATTTCATAAGGTTTATGTGCTGAATGGCCAGATGGTGATTTAATGGTGGGGATAAATGTAGATGTCGCGGGCGGAGAGGAGGGTGTCAGCACTGCGCTCACCCCTCTGCTCGGGTCCGGCTGCTGCTGCTCAGTGGTGGCTCGAGCGGTGGGCCGGATCCCGGGGGTCTCGAGCGGCGCTCCTCGCCCGTGAGTGAAAGGGGATTGGGTTTTGGGATATAGTCTATTGTCCGTGACGCCACCCACGGTTGTGGTGATTTGTTGACACCACCGCTGCTCTGTGCGGGGATCCCAGGAGTGATGGTGTGAAGCAGCAAGTTGTTGTGTTGCCCCTCCATGGGTAGGGGTTGGTGATCCCGGGGCCCAGTGATGAGGTGGGAGATGCAGGGCTTGGTGGGCGCAGGGACGCGGGGGCAGCGCTGTGCCTTGCGGCACTGTGGTACTCACTCAGCCTGAGACGATGACACAGTTCTCGGTTAAACACACGGCTGGAAAGACGGTTCCCAAGGACGGCTGCACTTGCTTTCCCCAGAAGGTGACGCTCCCTCTGTCCTGCACCTATGTTGATGATAGTTGCGATGGGTTCCCACCGGTAACCCGCTCCCCGGCTTGGATATGGGCCGGAGGAGCCCTACTTTGCCCGCAGGCGCTGGCCCTGAGAAACTGGTGCCTTGGCGGTGGCGGTGTCTCTCTACCACGGTTGGACTGTTGCCTTCAATCGGGACTTGGTTGTTTGGAGACGGACGTCCCCTTCACTGACGGATTTGGCAAATTATGGCGACTCCTAGCCTTGCCGAGGTCCGAGAGGCCCCTGCCCTGGTGCTGACTGTTCTTCGTATACTGCTCCAGACCGCTGGGCCACCACCCGTCCGTGGTCCTTCCAGCAACCTCCGAGCAGTCACCCCTCCAGACAGTCACCACCGTCTGCTGACCTTGCTGTCACGGTCCAGGCACACAGCCGGACCAACTTCAGGCTTTACAAACTGTCACTTTTTACTTTACTTCAGCTTTTCTCCTTAGCTCCTCTACCACTTCTCTTCCTTCCTTTCACTTCCAAACTCTATCTGCCTGGTTCTTCCCGCCTCCAGAGCTGTGAACTCCTCGGTGGGCGGAGCCAACCGCCTGGCCCACCCCCTGGTGTGAACACCAGCTTCTGGAGGAAGGCAACAAGGATTTTTGGGTTAGCTGTATGTGCCTAACTGGGGTGTAGGGTGTTATGGTGTAATGACCTGTGACCTGTGACCCCTGGCTATTTCATGAGGTTTATGTGCTGAATGGCCAGATGGTGATTTAATGGTGGGGATAAATGTAGAGGGAAGGCGAGGATTAAGAAACCTGGCCAGAGCTCTGCCTGGCTTGTTAGAGAATTCGTACATAAATCTCCTACCTCTATCTCGATGACGGGCAGATGCTGCATCTAAGAGGGACCCCAGATCCAGTCTAGCCTTAAGCAAGGCTGTCAAAGTCTGAGGGTCATGAGTCCGTTTATGGGTCTGTTCTAGGTGTCGAATGGAAGTCAGTAATTTGTCTATTTCGCAGGATCTATCCCTTTTGAGTCTGGTTCCCTGTTGAATAAAGGCCCCCCGGATCATCCCTTTCAGGGTCTCCCACTGGAGAGGTAGGGGTGTTGGATCATTGGCATGAAATTCGAAGAAGTCCGTGATGGTCTTCCTGATGGCTGACTGACATGTCTGATCTTTTAATAAGTTCGGGTTCAATGACCATAACCACTCCCCGGGGCGTAAGTCTGTCAAAAGGAAAGAAAGTGACACCGAAGCATGATCGGACCACACCGTAGGGTCTATAGTACAGGCCAGGTCGTGTGAGAGTAGGTGGTGACTAATAAAAAAAAGGTCTATTCTACTGTACATATCATGGACAGGAGAATAGAAAGTGTAGTCTCGTGTTTTAGGGTGTAGGGTTTGCCAGACGTCAATGAGTCTCAGATCCAGTAATTTACTTCTGAGGCCTCGCAGCCTCACAGCAGGGACAGAAGACCTACCCGAGGAGGAGTCAACAGTCCGATCAAGGATAAGGTTGAAATCACCTCCAAGAATTAAGGAGCCTTCAGCAAATTCAGAGAGGGTTTTCAGGTATTTTTGGCAAGTCCTGGCCGGGTCCTGGTTGGGGAGATAAAGATTAGCAACAGTAAATAACTTGGTACAGATCTTAAGTTTGATAAAAATAAATCGTCCCTCTGGGTCGGACTTGACTGATAGGACCTGAGGTGGGAGAGATCTATGTAGAGCGATGCTAACTCCTTTGGATTTTGCAGCTGGATTGGTACTATGAAACCAGGAATTATAATATCTATGCTTAAGTGCGGGAATGCGGTCTGTTTTAAAATGAGTCCCCTGAAGCAATAGAATATGGATTCTTTTTTTATGCATGTTATAGAGGATCTTGGATCTCTTCTCTGGTACATTAAATCCTCTAACATTTAGAGAGCATAAGTTGAGGTTCGCAATTTTAGAAGCCCTATCTCCTGGGCGCCCAAGGGAAAAGTAGGAAGAGGGGAGGGAGAAGAAAGAAACTAAGATTAAAGAAAAGAAAGCAAAAAGAGTAGTAGAACGGAAAAAGAAAACAGAATAATAGAGAATAACACCAAAACTTGTCTTTACTGAGCCTCCTGAGTCCTAGCTCAGAAGGCAATCAAATCTGAGAGAATACTCGTAACCAGTGTTCTAGGAACACACCCTAATATGGGAGGTGACTGAAAACTATGTCACCTGCAGGACGGCTGCTACACCACCTAACTAGTTAATACCGAAAAGGGGTAAACGAAAAGGAAACCACAGGTGGTCACCCACCCGAACAAAATGGAAATAACATATATACAGTTAGGTCCAGAAATATTTGGACAGTGACACAATTTTCGCGAGTTGGGCTCTGCATGCCACCACATTGGATTTGAAATGAAACCTCTACAACAGAATTTAAGTGCAGATTGTAACGTTTAATTTGAAGGTTTGAAGAAAAATATCTGATAGAAATTGTAGGAATTGTACACATTTCTTTACAAACACTCCACATTTTAGGAGGTCAAAAGTAATTGGACAAATAAACCAAACCCAAAAAAAAATTTTTTATTTTCAATATTTTGTTGCGAATCCTTTGGAGGCAATCACTGCCTTAAGTCTGGAACCCATGGACATCACCAAACGCTGGGTTTCCTCCTTCTTAATGCTTTGCCAGGCCTTTACAGCCGCAGCCTTCAGGTCTTGCTTGTTTGTGGGTCTTTCCGTCTTAAGTCTGGATTTGAGCAAGTGAAATGCATGCTCAATTGGGTTAAGATCTGGTGATTGACTTGGCCATTGCAGAATGTTCCACTTTTTTGCACTCATGAACTCCTGGGTAGCTTTGGCTGTATGCTTGGGGTCATTGTCCATCTGTACTATGAAGCGCCGTCCGATCAACTTTGCGGCATTTGGCTGAATCTGGGCTGAAAGTATATCCCGGTACACTTCAGAATTCATCCGGCTACTCTTGTCTGCTGTTATGTCATCAATAAACACAAGTGACCCAGTGCCATTGAAAGCCATGCATGCCCATGCCATCACGTTGCCTCCACCATGTTTTACAGAGGATGTGGTGTGCCTTGGATCATGTGCCGTTCCCTTTTGTTCTCCAAACTTTTTTCTTCCCATCATTCTGGTACAGGTTGATCTTGGTCTCATCTGTCCATAGAATACTTTTCCAGAACTGAGCTGGCTTCATGAGGTGTTTTTTAGCAAATTTAACTCTGGCCTGTCTATTTTTGAAATTGATGAATGGTTTGCATCTAGATGTGAACCCTTTGTATTTACTTTCATGGAGTCTTCTCTTTACTGTTGAATTAGAGACAGATACACCTACTTCACTGAGAGTGTTCTGGACTTCAGTTGATGTTGTGAACGGGTTCTTCTTCACCAAAGAAAGTATGCGGCGATCATCCACCACTGTTGTCATCCGTGGACGCCCAGGCCTTTTTGAGTTCCCAAGCTCACCAGTCAATTCCTTTTTTCTCAGAATGTACCCGACTGTTGATTTTGCTACTCCAAGTATGTCTGCTATCTCTCTGATGGATTTTTTCTTTTTTTTCAGCCTCAGGATGTTCTGCTTCACCTCAATTGAGAGTTCCTTAGACCGCATGTTGTCTGGTCACAGCAACAGCTTCCAAATGCAAAACCACACACCTGTAATCAACCCCAGACCTTTTAACTACTTCATTGATTACAGGTTAACGAGGGAGACGCCTTCAGAGTTAATTGCAGCCCTTAGAGTCCCTTGTCCAATTACTTTTGATCCCTTGAAAAAGAGGAGGCTATGCATTACAGAGCTATGATTCCTAAACCCTTTCTCCGATTTGGATGTGAAAACTCTCATATTGCAGCTGGGAGTGTGCACTTTCAGCCCATATTATATATATAATTGTATTTCTGAACATGTTTTTGTAAACAGCTAAAATAACAAAACTTGTGTCACTGTCCAAATATTTCTGGACCTAACTGTAGCAACTCAGGCTCGATGTGAATAATCACACCAACAAGGTGAGAAATGTAGCGAGAAAGATAAACTCCTGCCCCTAACTCACAACTCGTGAGGTTTTTAGGAGAGCCATATATACCCATGGAGTTCAGGTATCCCAACTCAGCATTGGAGCATGCCAAGAGGGGAGGCAGAGAATCCAGCATCTCAGCATTATTAGAATTGGTGATGCCCAGGGGAGGGGAGGGGGGGAGGGGAAGAGGAAAAGAAGGGGGAAAGGGGGTATGGGGGGGGAAGGAAGAAGAAAAAAAAAAAAAAAAAGAGGGGGGGAGGGGGAGGGTGGGACGGACACAGGGCAATATTGGTTAGGTATCAGATTAGGCCATAACAACTTATATCCCAGAAATCCCGAGAGTTCAAGTCTCCGCCGATGAGGCTCTCGGCGACCTCTGAGATCTTTGTCGCTGAGTACGGTGTTGATCAGAGGGGAAGGAACCTCCACGACGGACCACCCTCTGGGGTGGAGGTGTAGTATATGGCCAGTCCAGTAGCTTTATCCCAGGGAGATCCAGAGCCGAAAGGAAGTCTGGTAGGTCAGCCGGAGATCTCAATATGATCAGATTGGGACCCTTCCTGACTTGTAGTTGAAAAGGATAGCCCAAGGAATAAGCAATATTGTTGTTGCGTAGAATCTCCAGTAGGGGTCTCAGGGCTCTCCTTTTTGCAAGTGTTGATCGGGAAAGATCCGCCAGAAGTTGTATGGGAGTTCCTTTAAAATCAAGGGTACTTTTATCTCTTGCTTTTCTCATAATATTCTCCTTGACCTGGAAGAAGTGTACTCTGCAAATAATGTCCCTTGGCCTCTCTGGATCCGGGTTTCTAGGCCCCAGTGCACGATGGGCTCTGTCCATCTCAATGCGTGTTTCAAGGGGACGTTCCAGCAAGGAGTTAAACATCCTCTGCAGTGTAGAGGTCAGATCCTGAGGCCCTACTGACTCCGGAAAACCATGAATTCGGACATTATTTCGCCTGTTGCGGTTTTCAGCATCTTCTATCATGTCAAACAAGAGGTGGATCTGTTGAGCCTGCTGATTTATAAGCTGTTGTTGTGAGCTTTGCTGAGAGTATAAATCCTGGGTGGATGATTCAAGGGCCCGCACGGAGTTAGTCAGTGATGACATATCCTCCTTCAAGCAGCGAATTTCAGTTTTACAAACAGCCTCCAGGCGGGCAATGTATCCCTCCATATCCATTTTGGTTGGCATAGCATTGATTTGAAGCCTTAAAGCTGACATTTCTGAGCCTTGGTCTTCCGCATAGTGTTGCAAGGGAGTAGCTGTGTTCTCCCCTCCATGGCAGGGAAGGGTGAGCAAGCCCTGCGCCACAGCCTCTCCTGAGCCAGCTGCTGGGGTATTTGAGTGTTGTGGGGCAGGGGACGACCGCGGGGTACCTGGTGAGTTGGAGCAGTCAGGAAGAGAGGCAGGAGATCCTCTGCTCTGTGAAGCCCCAGGGGGAGAAGCGCACCCTGCAGCCAACTTCCCACTGCTCACCCCTCCCCCATCAGTCACCGTAGGCCGGTCTCCGGTGCTTTCCCCAGGAGCCATCCATCCAGGAGCCTGCGATGCCGGGTCAGTCTGCAGCCTCTCACCGGATTGTTGTGCAGAGCGGGCGGGGGAAGCAGGAGAACGCTCAGGCTGTGACAGCCGGGTCGCAGCAGCACGCGTCCTGGTCGCCATTACAGGCCTGGGAGGACGCTGGGCCTCAGTCAGGTATGGCACGATACATTGCCCCCCGCGGCTGGGAGTCCCTCTGGCAGGCGTCTGTGACCGGAGACCTGCTTTCCCTCTCATCTGACCCCGGTGCTCGCTCTTGATAGCTGGCGGGTGGCGGTGTTTGCAGCCGTTGCTGAGGAGCTCCTACAGTGTGCGTCCTGCCGGCGCCATGTCCAGGCCACGCCCCCTAAAAAAAGGGACCATGTTAAACGCTTAGGAAGCCTTTGCAGGTGTTTTGCGGTAATTATTCTAATTTTCTGGGATAATGACTTTTGGGTTTTCATTGGCTGTAATCCATAATCATCAACATTATCAGAAATAAACACTTGAAATAGATCACCCTGTAATGACTCTATATAATATATGTGTTTCCCTTTTTGTATTGAATTACTGAAATAAATTAACTTTTTGATGGTATTCTAATTTATTGAGCTGCACCTGTAATTCCACCACTGGACCTAGCAATCACACCTTAAAACCCTGAAATGTCCCCAGTCCATCAGAGTGCACTGCTTCTGCGCAAACATTGACTTGTCTTCAAACCACAAATTCAATCCATTACCACCTTCTGCCACATTCAACTCCCAAAATTTCATGAATTCCCCCTTTCTTTTGAGTATGGCTTCATTATCTCCCACCTAGAGCCAGCAGCATCCTTCCCTATGCCCTACCATGTACCACTCTCATTCCTTCAAGCTTCCCTCAGGTAATCCACCTCTCTATTACTCTTCTGCTCTCCCTTCACTGCCAACCATTTCCCAGAGAATTTAGTTCAAAATAGTGTCAATGACATATATAATCTACCTTTATTATTCTCATTTGACCTGCTCCTCGCAGTCATCTTCAAGATTTCTCTGCTGCATCTTCATGGAAGTTACCCAACATATCAGCCTTCCCCCATTCTTGCAACCTTAATGAAACCTAAAAAATACACCTCGTCAAAAAATCCTATAACCTACAATAACCCTGGTGTCAACACGCTGCCATATGAGCAGCTTCAACCCGCCTCATTGTTTTCTTCCTCTTTCCCTTGTAGGTTTCCAGCCTTTGAGGGGGCTCCTGAACCAGGCTCATACTCATTTAGTCATTTTATTTGTACTTATGGTAATGGCCAATTTATGTTTATGCTGTTGTAATGTTTTGTTACGCATGGTAAACCCTGTTCACATCTCTTTTTTATGCTCAGTGCCATGATATTAAGAGTACCACAAGCTAAATAATATGCCATATATCCTGAACTACTAGACAGGGCTGATCGGTGGAGCTGAGCAGGTGCGCTGTTTCTCAGCACAGTACAAGCATCCTGTCTTGAGGAGCTGGAAAGGGTTAAATAGCAAGTTATCAGAAATTATACCAAGTAGTGAAATTCTATGTTTATAGTCCAGTTCTGATTTTGCAGTGCAGATATTGCAGCATAATCTGATGTACCACAAAATTGTACAAAACTGAACAAAAATAACTAAACGAGACTGTCTGGACTGACAATATATAGAATTTATTTTTATAAGTAACTTTCCCATAATCCAGAATATTCCAGATCACACATCCTTTTCCATTTACGCTAGATGAAGTAAGTCTCATTGGATGTGACTGCTACATTCCTAAATGATGTGCAAATTGTCTCTCCCGTAAAGGAGACAAACTCTAGCACAAATGATGTGCAAAATTTAGCATAGTGCGCCATCTAGTGATAGAATTCCAAAGTGACTTTTGTTCTGGGATTTTTGCTTTAGTTATGTACAGTATGTGGCCTACCAATCAAAGATCTGTATACTAAATGGCTACCGTTATTGAACCACACTCTGAGATAAGAATAATTCCCAATATGATGTTATCAGTGATATATAATAGTGGAAAATTGTTTGTGAGATACTGGGTTATACTAAGCTGCAGTTTGCTTAAAAAAAAAAATGTTCTTTCCTCACCCTCCCCAGGTCCACCACAGAGTCTAAACAGCTACTCCCGGTGTCTATTATTATCTGCAGTGCTGATGTCATGTTGACGATGCTGCAGCCAATAGCTGCGGTCAAAGGCTCTAAGTTGACGATACTAGTCGCTCATCTAACTGATTGGTTGTAGCACTGATGATGAGACGTAAGTGCTGCAGACCATAACAGCACCAGCAGCGGAGACAAAGCACTAGACCCAGGGATGATGAATAAAGCAATTTAAAAAAACAAATAAACATGGAAAACCCCATTATGGGTCAAAGAGAGTCCTTCTCACTCCAGCTAGCTATTAAAGCCTGTTTGGAGGCCACTGTATACATTGGCTAACAGTTATGTTGACTACTCGCCCTTGGGTATGTCTCCAGAGAGATTGTGAACTGACCGAAAGAACATACTTACTGGTCAAAGCAGAAGATGCAGTCTAGGGCCCTTCAGCCTTCACTATAATGTGGGTTATTTACCTCTGCATATTTGCTGCAGTCACTTGATAATTATCTTTTTCTCACTGGTGCTTTAGAAGTCTGTATTTTATAATGTTTGCCCCTAATGTAATAAATCTCATTTCTCCATGCACTTACTTCCTGGTGAGCTTGTGATAGACTTGTGTTTATACACAGCAGCCAGTCGGAAAGCGGAACCAATCAGGAGAAAGGAGGTGTATCTTAGACTACCTCAGACCCTCTGTAATCTCTAGAGCTAAACTGTAGTCCCAGATTACAGACATGTCCTAATGGAGCTAAGCTTAAAGCAGACAAAGCCAGGATCTGAGCAATGAACATAATTGATTAAAAATCATGTTTGAGCTCGTGACTGGACAGACACTTTAATTACAACTTCGTTTATAAATTTGAAAAGCAACCGGCATTCTGTTGTGTTAAAGTTAGCTTTAGTAAAGGAAATTTTATTTTGTGATTTCCCCACAAGTGACCCCTTTTTGAAACTAAATAGAAGAATTGCCGGCACTTCCTAATCTCATAGTCTGAACTGGTGCAAACTGAACATAGCATACATTATCAAAAATAGTAGTTGCACTCAAGTAGAGGGAAGGGAAAAACAAAGATGTATATGGTGAACATTGGAATGTGAAAATGCATTACTGCAAAGAAAACATGAAAAAGTTTTGAGGGAAAAATGAGTTATTTTGCAAATAAAATTGGCCAAGTTCACTTGAGCTCAGTTACCACACCAAGGTATAACTCTCAACTGGGTCCTAATCTAAAT